>NW_005054562.1:383039-386943 GCF_000277835.1 Geospiza fortis | reverse complement strand
CCATCCGCTCCTGCTGGAGGCTAGCGGACCATGCCCGATGCGATACCGTGTCAGTTCGGGTCCTCGCCTATAGCTGCCTGTTTTACAAAGCTCCGATCCGTGCGTGTGCGTGTGTATGTGTGTGTGCATTTCATCCCTCCCTCCTATCCCTCCCTCCCTCTCTCTCTCTCTCTCTCTCTCTCTCTCACTCTAATGTGTGATCTGGAAAGCTTATAAAAGCCTGATGTAATCCTTAATGCAGCCCCTGGCTACAAAGACTGGATCTAGTTTCAGAGAGAGAGAGATTCAGAAGCAGAATTTAAAAAAATAAATAAATAAATTTAAGAGGAAAAAAAAAAGTGCGGGGGGAGAAGAGAGAGAAAGAAGGAAAAGCAGACGAGTGGATTTTAAACAAACATATCTTCCTGAAGAAGACCATTCTTGCTCTTCGCTGCTGGGAAAGCTACTCTGAACCCTGCTGTCTATTTTTTTTTTTTTTTTTTTTTTTTTTTTTTTGCAAAGGAGAAGACTTGAATGTCTGCTTGGATCTAATGATTTACTGGCTTTTAACTGCGTTTTTCCCCTCTCCTAAGGATTCCTCAAAAAACGGCTTAATTATTTTCAGCTTTTCTCTTCTACCTGCCTGTCTGCAGAGACACCAAAGGTTCTCCCTTCCTCTCCCTCCCCACCCCCATTTCTTTTAGGATTTTCCCCCTTTTCCATTTATTATACACACACACACACACGCACACATATATATATATATAAGTGTGTATGTATATATATATGTAGAGGCAAGAGTGGAGGAAGCAGAGGGGGAGAGAGAGCTCTGCCATCCTTTTGGACTTCACGCGCTGCCCAATGTTGGGCTGGTTACCCCTGGATATGTTGCTGGTTTCCATTTGGAATTTGACGAAGGGAAGGAGGAGGATATAAAACCTGGGGAGCTCGGCAAGGTAAGGGGCTCCCGGCCACAATTCCTTCTTCCACGGAGGGGAGGGGAACGGGGGAACGCGACTTCTCCGGCTGCGCTTTGCCTGGAGCGCAGGGGGGTCTGAATCCATCCCCGGGGGAGACGGCGATGGGGGCAGCTCTGGGCACCCACTCCTCTCCTTTTACCCCTGGAAACAGCACCCGGAGGATGTTTCCGTCCCTTCCACTCCGCAATTTGGACTGATAAGAGCGTAATCATTCCCTGACACGGGAAGTTTTAACTTTTGTGCATGCGGGTCCTGTGGGCAAACATCAAGAACCGGTGGAAAATATTGAATGTCTGCAGGATGCGGAGGGGGAAATGCAGACGTGTCCCGGGGAAGGGAGATGGGGACTGGGTTTTCTGGGGGGATAGAAGGCAGCCAGGCGAAGGAAGAGGAGCGGGGGATCGCGACAGGAGAGCTGCAGAGCCAGTCGGGGCTGAACTGCAAAGTGCAGCGAAGCCGCGGCGCCTTCGCGGGCAGCCCTGGGGTCCGGGACTCCTCAGCCCGCAACGTTGGCAAACAAAGTCCCGGAAGGACAGACAGCTGCCTGCCCCGGGCATGAATCTGCCCTCATGGCAGCTTCCTGCCTTCCCTCTTTTCCTCGGAGAGCTCTCGGGGTGTGGGGGGGTCCCTTCTTGCTTCGCTGCTTGTGTGGCACCTACCCAGGGCTGGAGGAGGCGATGAGCTCCTCATGTGCCCCCCCAAATGCCATTTCTCAGCACTTGGCTTCACACCGGGGGTGAAAATTAACCTTTAGCCTCCGTAGAGCTCCGAGCGTGGCACAGACACACAGACACACACACGCTGCTCCCGGCGCTGCGCTCCTGGGGGATGCTGGCACCCAGGCACGGCTTTGCCTTTCCTTGGGGAGGGGGGGAGAGCGGGTGGAGAGAGAAGGAGTCTCCATCAGGGATGCGTAATTACAAAGCATCTTGTTCTGAATCACCCTGTGTGGGAATGAACCGCAAAATTTGTCTCTCCCTCTTCCCCCACCGCCCCCTTTCCTTTCACGGCCTGACATTCGCTGATGGAGGGTGGCTGTTGATGCATCCTCAGACTTTCACGGAGAGGTGTTTCAGCCATGGCTCTGCCAAGGCTGCGAGGAAAAGGGAAGAAAAGGGATCGAGGGGGATCAGGTGGAGGTTTCAAAGGGACTTCTCAGTCCTGGCTGAGAGCAGGCACCGGTTCCCGAACCGAAGGCACGGGGGTTGCAGATGAACTCTGCCAGGTACCTTGGGCTGTGACTCACACTCGTGTCCCTGATCCTGCCCTGGCCAAGCAAACAACCCCTGTGAATCAGCGGCACAGACAGGAGCGGGGAGGGAGGGAAGCATCAAGGCAAGGTCAAAGGGATGGAGGGCACAAAGACACCCCCCTTCCACCCCTGACAGCCCCATCCCTTTGGAGCCAGGGCTTCCCGAGGCTCAGTCTCAACCCATCTCCAGCACTGGGTCTGCCGAGTTGCCAGGGCCAGCTGACAGCTGATGGCTGAGGGAGGAGGAAGAGGAGGAGGGGAGGAAGTGGGCTGAGGAAGAGCGGAGCTACTTTGACAGATGCCCAAAGCTGAGTGCGCGGCAGAGCGAAAATCGCAGCGCCTCGAAAGCCTCGCTGGGAGGGAGCCAGGGCTGCTCGGGGTGCAGGGGGCACCTCCCCAGCCCCGAGACCTGTTGATCATTTCAGGTTTCCTCTCACCTGGCCAGGCAGAGCCTGAGGAAAGCCAGGAGGGCTGAGCCCCCCGGGCACTCCGAGGAGTTGCCTGGTGACCTCTGTGGCGTAGCGGGGAGGGCTCTGTGTTAATGATGATGACTCTGCTTTGGCTGGTGCTGAAATATCTGTATTATCTGTTATCAGCTGGGAGACGAGGCTGGAGGCTTCGTAGGGCTGGGATCTCATCCAAAGTCCGGGCTGCTAAAGGAAACAAACAACCCCCCATGCATATTAAGTAGGTCCCTAATTAATTAATGACTCATTAACCTGGGTCCCACAGTCCTTCTTGTGCCCAAGACCTTGCTGAGGAAGAGGAAGGAGGTGTCAGGGCAGAGCCGGGGAGGTTTTTACCCTTGGAGGGTGCTGAGGAATTGCAGCAGCTCAGCCAAGCCGCACTGCCAGGGGACGGGGTGGCCACGGGGCTGAGCCAGGCAGGGTACAAAGGAGAGGGCTGAGCACACAGGACATCCTGCCTGATGGGTCTCGCAGCGGCGCAGGGGTGCTGGGGTTTGGAAAACCCAGGGGACCTCCATAAACTGCTCTGGGTGTTACAGAGGGGTCAGGGTCCAGCATCGCTCCTGCTGTGGAGGATGAAGGGGTAAACCTGACAGGAACCGGCAAAAGGCACCGCAACGGCAGGAACAGGGCTCCTGGTCCTTTTCATAGCACTTGGGATGGTGTTGCCGAGCCCTGGGTGCAGGGAGAGGGGCTTGGAGCCCCCGGAATTGACCAGTGGAGGTGTTCAGGCTCAGGGAAGGGCTGGCTGCAAAGCTGAGGGGATTTCTATTAATGACTGTAGCCCCTTCTTAGGTGAGGGAAAATGAGGCAGGGACCGTGTGCCAGACTCCATACCCGGCATGGGAACTGCGTGTGTGTGCCTGTGGGAGTCGGGGGGACATCCTGAACCCCCATCACACCTCAAGGCAATCACCACGGCTGGGGGAACACCCTGCATCCCATCCTCTGCCACCCTGGTGAGACCTGCATCACCCTGTGCCCCGCAGGCACCCAGAGGTGCTCTGGGACACCCCCACAACCCTTCCCTGCCTTACAGCACCCCACAAGCCCCCTTTACAACCACCCCAAACTTACCAAACCCCCTCATCACACACATCCCACTCCATCCTTCTCACAGCTTCGGGACCATCCCCCCGGCAACCCCGCGCCGGGAGAGGTTGGGAAAAGGCTTCGGGCACCTCCACCTAATGCCAGGCTTCCCCCTCAGCCTCCCCCATCCCCAG
>NW_005054562.1:337365-383014 GCF_000277835.1 Geospiza fortis | reverse complement strand
CAGCCCGCGGAGCGATGCTCTCCGCTATCCCCCCCTACCCCGCTAAAAAAATATAAATAAATAAAAAAAAACCCAACCCACCTGCATAGCTGGGGCTCGCAAGAAGCCTCCCACCCCGCACCCGAAAGGCGAAACCCATGGGGTTTATTTCCAACTCCCCAGCATCGCCTTCGCGTTGAGTTTTTGCTCCCCCTCTCCCCACGTTTTGTTTTTTTTTACCATGCTCTCCCGCACGTTTTATCCCCCCTCATTCTCTCCTCTCCCCAATTTCAATATCCTTGTGAAAGCAGAGGCTCCCACCGGCTCTCCACGGGAGCGGAAGCGCTGCTGAGTGCAGCTCTGTTACCCCCATGCCCAGAACTGGGGGGGCTCGGGGGCAGCCCCCAGCTCCAAGGGGTCTCCACACCATCCCTCACTCCCTGCAAGTGGCAGAAAGGGATGCCCGAGCACTTTGCTCCCGGGAATCCACCCGTGGTGTGGTCCAGCAGGGATGGTGCCCCATGCTCGAGGGGGAGATGGCAGAGGGGCTTCCCGCAGTGTGGCTGCAGGTGGCTTTTCTTTCCCAGTTTTTTGGGGGGGAAAAAGGGAGAAGGGGAAGCACTGTGCTCACAGATCCGGCCTCACCCCCTCCCGTTGCTCAAGTGTAGCAGGCAGGAAATCCTCTGTCATCGATACCTGTTGCAGGGTATCAGCTTGGCTCATTAATTAGCTCCAGGAAAACCTGTGCTGGTAAACAAATGACTCCAAGCTTTTCTCCGGGCCTTGTGGAATGCTGGCCCCCACCTTTCTAGGAGAGGTGCAAAGAGAGAGGAGTATTTTCCTCAAGATGGATGACAGGCTGTCTTTGGAACCAGCTCGCCTCCTCCCCTTGGAGAAAATTCACATCCCCAGGCGAGCCTCCAAAGGGAAGGGGGCTGGCACCTGGCCTGGAGGTTTGCAGGAAGGTCTTGCTCAGTGTCACAGCAAGGATTGGAATGGCTAAAATGTGGCTGCTGACAAAGTCCAGGGGTCCCCATCACATCCCAGTGCTCGCCATTCACAGGATGCTCCTGAGTTCTCCTTATGGCTCCTTCCCCAAATTCCCTGTGTTCTCTGCTTGCCTGGAGTTTGCTGGGATAAAAAAGGGCAGGAGGGTGATTCTTGTGTTTGGGGGAAACTTGGCTAAGAGTTAAATGCTGAGGGGGGTTGATGTCCATCCATAAATTTGGGCAGGGATTTGGGGCTCTGAAGCACAGGAAGAAAAGGACTGGTGCACAGTTCCCAAGGTGGGGACAGGGGTCTCTTTCTTGGCATCTCAGCTGCCTTGAGCCACATCTCTGCCAGGGAAAACCAGCATTTGAATGTCCCATCTGTGCTGGAGAGGCAGGGGCTCCTTTTGGCTTGAAATGCACTGCTTTCCTTCAGATTCAATATTAGGAAGAAATTTTTATTGTGAATGATTTGAGGCACTGGCACAGGTTGCCCAGAGAAGCTGTGGCTGCCTCATCCCAGGAAATGTCCAAGGCCAGGTTGGATGGGGCTTTGAGCAAGCTGAGACAGTGGAAGGTGTCCCTGCCCATGGCATGGGGGTGGAATGAAATGATCTTTAAGGTGTCATCCAATCCAAATAATTTTGTGATTTTATCATTTATGCATGGCCCCATCAGATGCCAAATCCACAGGAGACCAGCCCTGTAAGTCCCAAACCACCATGGCAGGGAGCTGTGGCAATCCTCATTTCCCCAAGTCAGGACCACCACAGATGTCACCCCAGTCTCCAGCATCCTGGTGTTGGAGGTCCCACCTGCCCTGTACCCTTCCCTAATGTTCCTGCTGCCAAAAAGGCAAATCTTCCACTCCATCCCTGGCCCATTATTGGGGGCATTTTATTCAGACCTAAGAAACCATCAACTGGAAGCCAAACTTCTCTCTTGGAGAGCAATCTGGAAGGGCAGCCCACGGGGGGAGTGTAATTCCCTTTCCTTCCATGCACTCCGTGTGATATTTGGCTCTCTAATGTGGTTTGCAGCAGGCAGAGGCTACAAAGCACAACAATAAAATAAAAAAAAATAAAGAAAAGGAAAATGAGCAGTAAATGAAGTCCCTTCAGAAATCCATTTGTCGTCACATCTCGAGTTCAGAATTTCCTCGCAGTGCCTCTCGGAGTGAGGGTTTTGTATTAGTCTGATTATGCTGAGATAATCTGTCATGTTGCTCTAGGAAGCTCTGAGGGAAGAGGACAAAAAAAAAAAAGAGAGGAAAGATAATATTTTAAATCAGAGGGCTGCTAGATTGGTGACTCTGTCTGGCAGACACACATCACTGCCCCCTTTATGAAAATTTTAATTGGTTACCTCTGTCAGAGAAAATGAGAGATTTGCTGATTTTAATTTGTTGGAGAGAATCACTCCCTGCCAATGTTATCAAAATTAAACCAGAGATGGTTTCTTACTTTCCTTCTCCTACTCCCTCTACATTTTCTTCTGAAATATCCCCCCATAAAAGATTGATTAAGGAGTGACCAGCTGATGACAAACGAGCTATTGAAGTGGCAAACTCTGCCCTGCTTTGTGTCATGCCTTATCCCTGGGACAGGGAGGATCAGGGAGAGCAAACAGCATCTGGAGGAAGAATGGACAGAGACCTAGTAAGGAAATACAGATATTTTTGGGGAGGGGTAAAAACTGGAACAGATGGGTGTCACTTCATGTCGTGCACTGTAAGTTGGCTGAAGTGAGTGAATGAAACAAGATATTATAAAATACATAAATTCCTCCTCCCAGTGTTTCAAGTACCATGGTAGTTTTAGCTTGGTGATTTGCTCCAGGTAGAGCTGCTGTTTGCTGGCTTGATGTGGGCTGGGAGCAGGACAGAGGAATCCTGCATGTGTTTGGGGGCACCATTTCGTGCATGCCTCGTGCATGTACCGGTATTTATTGTTGCCAGCTCTTTTCCTGAACACTGAGTTTTGGTCAGAGGCAGGTCTTGTGATACCTCCTGCCGTGATTTCAGCACTCCCACCTGCAGGATCACCTTGTCAGCTGCCTGTTTCCAGGCTGGCTTTGCTAGATGGAGATGTTCCCTCAGTTTTTTGGTTTTTTTTTGAGCTCAGCTGGCCTATAACAAAGTCCTTGCTGTTTGCAAAATGGCTCTTTTCTTCCTCCCCTCTGTCAGCTATTAGGAATATCCCATTCCTGGCAGACGTGCCCTATTCCATATTCATTGAGAATTAGCATAGCTCTCTGTCTCAATGTTTTTGGGATAGGGGTCATCGTGATATCCTGCTAGAATAGATTTGGAGCTGAAAGCTTTGTCTCTGTCCCATCTGTGCTCCTGTCTCCCTGGGGATGATCCTGCAAGCCAACAGCTCCACAAACTGCTGAAGTTTGGGTTGCCCAGCACCAAACCCCTGTGGCTGATTTTAAAAGCTGCTGTAGTTCAGTTCTCCCTGTGGGCCACGGACACCCTCACAGGGCTGATCTCAGCCCCTGCCAAACCACGGGGCTCAGGACAGGGGTCAGGGCACACTTAATTAAGACTTTCATCTTTCTGCAGGTTGGTGTTTTCTCATTTGTGAAATGGGGACACCTGGCTCCCTCCTTCCCTGTGTGGCTCTGTGCCAGCTCTGTGTCCCACTGGATGTGGTCAAACCACATTTCCTCTGGGATCCTGAGGTGAAAGGCACCAGCTGAGCACCAGGGTTGATTTTTTCTTCTTGTGCCTTGGCTGTGAGCACATGTCCACCCTCAAACATTCCTCCAGAGCACATGTCCACCCTTAAACATTCCTCTTTTCCTTTCTCAGTCCTTAATTTCTTGAGGTCCTTCTATAACTGAAGCAGGCAGTACTCCTACACCTGCCTTGGACTTCCTCTGGATTAAACACCTCCTTTTCCAGGAGAACCTCGTGGAACACTGCAAAATGCTGCTTTGTATAGTCCAGCCCACTTGGATACTCCAATCTATCAAGCCTGGGGTAGGAGTCAGGCTTTATGCTGGATGTTGTTGAGCAGCAATGTAACAATGGAGATCTCCTCCAAACAAATATCTGCTGGTTCCTGCAAATGAAAGTCAATACACCTTCACAAGGAAATCTGTCCCAGTGGGGTCTTTTGTATCGAAAGCCCTGTTGGTAGATTTATTCATTGTGCAGGGCCCTTCCCTTAACAAGTCAGTTATTCATTGGCCATCGCTCCAGGGCGTGTGGAATTTATGGTCATAGTCCTGTAATCAGATATTTTGTTATAGAGGGCTTTGCCACCATGAAAGGGCTGAATAAATCAGTATGCAGCAGAAATTGATCCTCTCACAGGCTATATCTGGATTCAGCTCCTGCTCTAAGAGTGTATTCTCCCTTCTGGAACCGAAGCCTTTGCATGTTTGCACTGAGGTCAGGACTACCAAAGCTCTGCCTTAATGCCTGTGTACAGACAGACACGCACTTAGCTCTGTTTTCTGGGCCTGATTTTTGTTCTGAGATACTTCATGTCCATGCTGCTGCCATTTCCCAGCCAGAAAAAAAATATATTCTGCATCACCTGACTTAAGCATCTGCAGGTTGGAAAGAATTGCTTGAAAAGGCTTTAATCAACTGCTAGGGAAGAAAGGGAAATCTGATTTTGAGTAGCTGCATTGGTGCCTTAAGTACTAAAGAGCTTGGCCTGCTAATCTCCACTTCTCAGATGTTGTTCCACAATCTGATCAGCTCTATTGAGCTGAAACAAGGGTTAATTACTAACAAAATGCTCCACACCTTCCTGCATACAAGGAAAGGGGCAAGGGTGAGCCCCTTGCTTTTTTGGAGCTTAGTGCAATCTCACCATGTGCAGCTGATGGTGAGGGAATTTGACTCTTGCATGTGCCCCAGGAATATCTGTCTGTGAAGGTAGAATTACAGCAGAGCCTCTGATTTTTATGGCAGAAATCAGGGATGGGAGGAGAGGAAAAATCTCTGTAACCTAGCAGCCTGTACAGCTGCTGCCTCCCAGGTCGTGGGTGATGTTAAATGTTTAAATGTCAATGAACCTCCCCCCTGAGCAGGGCTGAGCTGTCTTGGCACTTACACTGGGGATGGAGCTTGGTAGTGCTGTGGCTCCTCAGTGGTCAGACACTGCCTTGCAAGCGTTCCCCAAGGCACAGCATCTTTCTAGGGAAACTCTGATGGCTCCAGGGGTGGGTTTTGGTTTAAGGAGAGTCTGTGACAAAAGACGTTCCTGTGCTTGGTCTGCTCTGTGAGTGAAGCCCAAAGAAGGGTCAAACTGTGATAAGGAGCATGTGAATTATGTCCACCGGTGGGAAGACAAACCCTGAGGAGGCCTGAGGGTCTCTGAGCTGCCCACATCTCAGTAGAATCACAGAATGCCCTGTGTTGGAAGGAAACCACAAGGACCATCGAGCTCCTAGACCAGCACAGAACACCGAGAATCCCCCATGTTCCTGAGAGTGTTGTCCAAACTGGAATGCTGTGACCACTTCTCTGAGGAACCTGTTCTGGTTCCTGATCACCCTCTGGATGAAAAACCTCTTCCCTGTTCCAATCTAAACCTGTCCTGACACAGCCCCAAGCCTTTCCATCAGATCCCATCACTGGATACAGCACTGCCCTCCCCATCACTCATTTTAGCACCTCCAGGTCAGCCATGAGGGCAAGTGAAGCCAGACAATGAATTAATGTTCACTGCATATTCTGAATACTTTAAAAAAATGACATGAACAATGTTAAATATTTCCTGTCCTGTGTCACTCTCCGGCTCCTGCCAGCTCAGGGTTTTCAGGCATGTTACCAGGGATAGCAATGCTGTCAGGACTTTCAGAGTCTCCAGATGGAGATGATGCTACAACCAGCAGGAGAGATGGTGACAGGCAGAAGAGCAGCAGAGCTCGGAGGGCAGGGGGGAAGCTGGGAGAGATCCCAGAAAAATGCCAGTTGGCTGGGGGATCCAGTTAAGTGGGATGAGTGGAAATACCAGGAGGGCATCCTTTGCTGTGAGAGCTGACATGATTGTGGATGTGCCCAAGGCATCCCTCGGGGAGCAGAAACTGTGGGAAGTGCCTGCAGGCACGGAAATGCCACTGGAAGTTACATTCTCCAGATGGGGAATCCTCAGTCTGGATATCCTCTACCAAGATCAAGGAAGATGGTGAAGCAGCTTGCAGGAGGGGAATTCCAGAGGCCCCTTCCACCTTCGAGCGTCTGTGATTCTTGTATGTGAACATGTGGAGATGGGACACAAGTACTGCAGATTTTGATGCCCTCACTAGACACAGATGCCCCCAGGAGCTGCGTCCTGATGAGCAGGAGGCCTGCAGGGTGTTTAAAGTTGTCCTGGGGAATGAACTGAAGCTGTTTTGCAGGACAAACTCCAGTGTGGGGCTGTGTGGCAGCATCCTTTGTGTCATCCTCCTCAAAAGGGAGGAAAGCTGATCGGGATTGAGTCTGGGGATTGAAATTCAAGGTCCTGATGTGTTTTGAGTGAAAGAAAAGCATTTTGTAATGGTGTGAGACGGGCTTACAACCCCTCAAGAAGTAGAGACTGTCCTTCCCTGTGTTGGGAAGGGACAAAGGCCTGCTTTTATGTCCTGTTCACTTGATGTCAGTTTTCTAGACAAGGCCCTTCTTGGCAATTCCATACCCCTGCATCTCTCTGGAGTCTTGCACTGATTTTTTGGCTGGGCTGTGACCAGAGGCAATGCCACAGCATCTTTGATCAGAAATGTGCAGTCACCCTGCCCTAAAATGTGATGCTTACATTCTTTTATTCACATATCACAAAATACTCATTTTTTTTGTGAGTATCTTCTTCTGTTGTCCTGGAAAAACCTTGGCTTGTTCTGCAGTTGAGTTTTCCAGGATGTGGAAAGGGGGGATACTCCACCACGAGCTGCAACATCTCCTTCCTAGTGTTGTGGTGCTGATGGCTGGTGGGTCCCTCCCTTGCCTGGTTTAGCTTTTGACTTGTGATTAGAAGGAAAGATTTTCCCAAAAGGACCTCTAAGACCATCCTGGAATGCCCCTGAGAATATCACCTGGCTGCCAACAACATCAGGTACAATATGGGACAAACTGCTGGGGATGGGGAAGATGGCAGGTAAAGCCAACTGTGATTCCTAACAGCTCTTTGTGTCTTTGTTGGATTGGAACTCATTTTAAAAGGCTGATAGAACTGAAGCACCTTCCTCTTCCCTGCCTTGAGCAGGCCTTAAATGTGTTTGTAAAAGATCTCACCACAATTACCTCCATTTTGCCTGGCGAGGGGAATGCGGGCCAAACAAAGCACTGATTTTTCTCGACTCCTTTCCCTTGCCCAGAAGAGTGGTTGGATGTAAATAGGACATGGCTCTTCCCAATCCTGGAGCTGGGTCAGGAGTGCTCTGCTCTGACAGAGCTCAACGCAACGGCCACGAGTGCCACAGACGTGCCACGCCAGGCACGGCGCCTCCCACGTGGGCTCAAAACCCTCCCTGCAACCTCCTGCTCTCATAAATGCAATTTATGAGCCTCAAGGTGCCCAGCAGGCCGTGGAGAGGTGGTTATTAAAACCCCAGCTTCCCACCTCAAATTACAACCCAAATGCTGTGTTTGTTTCCCACTTCACGCCGTCCCTCTGGGGTTTTCCTTCAGCGCTGAGCCCTTTTGAAGTTGCTGCTGATTACAGAGCAGGCAGTGTAATAATCTCCCTGTGGAAGGTATTTGGAGCTGGGGGGAAGGAAATCAATCATGCCAGTGCAGGGGTCAGAACTGGGATGGGGGATTAATGGTGCTGCCCAGCCAACCCTTCCATCAGGGGCTCATCCAGCTCTGGAGGCTGCAGCTCCTTAGACAGTCAAAGAAGGAGCATTTCAAAGAGGGTTTAAGAGGGTTTAAGCCCTGCAGATTGGCTCCCAGTCTGGAAGGTGACTTCAGTGGTGTAATTATTCTGTCCAGTCCCCCTCATCAAGCTCTGGCAGCTGGAGCTCTTCTTGAACCCTGATTTTCTCAGTTTTTGTGGTGACTTGATTGGCTGTTCCCTGTCTCATCAAGGGACTGAATAATTTAAAGTTATTATGCTTTATTTCTTCCCAAATTATTGACCAACACTATCTTGTGCCTCTGCACTTTTCCTGATGAGCCTTTTTGGATTTGCATCACTTGATCACTGTGTGTTGTACAACACTTAATATGAGCATGGCCAATGCAGAAATCCCGAGCACGGAGGCAGCTGCTTGGTCTGTGGCTTGAATTAGATGGAAAGTGAACCTCTGGCAGAGCTGAGGTCAACGTCTGGAAGTCTTGGGATTGTGCTTCATCTCCAGCTCAGCCCTTTTCCTCTATGAAGTTCCTGGAGAGCTGTTACTATCTCTGAACTGTTTTTTTGCACCTTTTCCCTCAGGAAAATTTATTTATTTATTTATTTGGACATCAGGACTCCTGCTGATGAGTCTTGTCCTCCAGATGTTCTTGACGTGATCCACAGCAGGTCCTGGATGTCTGCAGTACTTGGATTTTGCCAAATATTAACCATAAATAGCTTTGAAATGTGCAACAGCACAAAGCCTGGCATTTTTGCATTGGCGTGATAGGCAGATTTGGGAGGTGGAGGGCACCATCTGCTGATTAATGGCTGTTTCCTTTTATCTCATAAATCTGTAGTGAGCTATTAGCTGTGGTAACTGTTCTTACCCTTTAAGAATAAAATTTCTAACACTGGTAAATATTCAAGGTGAAAGGATGGCAAGGAGACCTGTGTGATTACAATGCTGTTGTTGGCACCATGGTGGCTGGTAGAGGCTCTGACTGAGGTCAGCATGGCTGTGCTCTGTAAAACCAGATTTTTTGAGACATCTTTTTTCCTTCTTAATTCAGGAGTGGAGGTGGGTTTCACAGTTTGTCAGAGTTTCTTTCCCTTCTGGTTAATCCTTGCAAGTACTTTGCTCTTCCAGCCTCTCTCGTGTGTGCAGGGGTATGAACCCTTGCAGATCTTCAATCAATGAAATATCACATCAAATGTTAATTAACAATACATGCCAGGGCTTGTTCTTTGACTCGGTGACCTGGTGCAACTTGCTGCCACAGAACAAAACTCTCACTGCGACCCCATCTGTGATTTATTCCTGATCCTAAGGTTTATTAGCAATAATCCCTGCCCCACGCCATCCCCTGCGTAGAGTTTGGTATTTCCTGGGTAGGAAATCCGTGGCGGGGATGGATTCCACACAGAATCATGGAATATCCTGAGTTGAAAGGGACCCACAAGGATCATCGAATCCAGCTCCTGGGACAGTTCATCAGATGGTTCCTGAGTCTGGGTTCTGTCCCTGTGCAGCCAAACAGTTCAATTGCAGACAAAAATGCCATTTCTGAGTGAAATAATGCTAACAAATATTTAGTGACCAGGAGAAAAAGAAAGGATAAAATGAGAAGGAAGCCACTGGCATCGCAGTCCAGCACAGTGGAGTGTGGCAGCTCAGATGAGTCTCCAACACAACATTGACCATCTGGGCTGCTTTCCTGAATCCAATCTTGCTGTTTCATAGAATCACAGAATTATTAAAATTCAAAAAGACCACCAAGATCATCAAGCCCAAATATCAGCCAAGCACCGCCGCCACCAAGTTCCCAATCATCCATGTCAACAGCACCACCATCGCCACATTCCCAGTCATTCATGTCTACACATTTCTGAGTAGTCCCAGGGATGATGACCCTACCACCTGCCCGTACAGTCCGTTTCAATATTTTACAACCTTTACCATGAAAAAAAAATCCTAATATCCAAACTAAACCTAATCTAATTCTTTGATGAATGCCCATGGCTTGCAGGGCGACACCAGTCCAGTGCACACAGGAAGAGACAGCCAGGCTTGGCAGCACATTTTTTTTGTCCAAGTTTCAGTGACTTTCAGTGTCTGGGCTCCTCCTTTGCACCACTTCTCAGCAGTAATGAGGTAACACACCACTGACTTCCCTGAGCATCTGTTTCATGGGGGAAGTGATTTTCCTCACTGCTGTACTGATTGGAAGTGGAACAGCCTTCAGTCCTGTGTTATGTTCAGGGGGCTCAGAGAGCTTTTATCCACAAATACCAACCTGTAACCCAGCAGTGGCTTCAAAACCATATTTGCTTGTGAGACAAAACCTGATAATTTCTGGCCATTCAAAAGCATTCAGGAACATCCTAAATTGTGTCCTCTGGGCTGGGTTACAACGTCAAGTCTTTTGTATTTCGGATCCTCCTGTATGATTATTGGAGCAGGGGGATGGAGTCACTACATGAGCAATCAAGGACTTTCCATCCCCTTTTTCACCACCACTGGGGCATTTATATGAACCCCAGGACAGTTTCTAATCCTCTCCCCCTCTTTTGCCATATTTAGGGCTTGGTAAACTAAACAGTGATAGGACACAGATCCAAAACCTGGCCTGGTTTTGTGCAGGCTGTTTAATTTTTAGAAATGTTTTAGGACATCTTCTCAGGCAGCATTCTCTCATCCCAACACTGGTCCCAGTTCAGAGGAAAACGTGGCCAGGGACCGTTCCCAGCAGGGACATGAGTCACCTTCTGGCAGGGAGAGGGGTGAAATCCTCAGCTCTTGTTGCCCTGTGCTCATTTTGAGCCAAGCAGCAGCTCATGGGCTGAGCTGGGTAGAGATGCCTGTCTGGGGGCTCCTCTCTGTGCTGTAACATCCCCCTGCCACAATGCACTTTTACAGCTCCATAGATCACTGGGTAAAAACCACATTTAATTCTATGGTAAGGTCACTTTTTTAGTTAAAAGGGACAGAATGGATTTAATTTATAATCCTCTCCAACTTTATGGCTTGCATTTAGAATTATATCTATTATGTGGTGCCAAACACGTATTATAAAAATTGATTCCCCCCTTTTCTCCTCCCTAGATTTGCTGTGTCAGGCAGATTCTGATTGCCCTCCCCTTTGCTCTAAGCCAGCAGATAGACGGAGGTGGTGAATCTAAACGTCAGGGATGACATCTGAGACTGCAAAGTGCAAGTTTATAGGGAATGGAACTGGCCCAGATCTATTCCTGAGTGTTTGGGAAGGAACACCATCTCTGCCAGCCTGTCACAATGCAGGACAGGAGGACAGAGCTGCAGTCTGCAGGGGAAAATGCAGCTCAGAGTCAGGGTGAGGTGCAAAGGGTTAGTAGGTGACCTGGTGTTGGTGTCTTGGTGTGGGTCCTGCCATGGCCATGTGATGTGGGCACACACATCCCTTAAATTCAACAGCAAATTTTAGGCAAGGGACATAATGTTCAGAGGAGGTCATAGTGAAGAATTGTTACTTTTTTATCCCAGGAAAGTCTTCAGACAGTTTTTAAGGGAATTTCAAGGAGGGAGGAGAGGGAATGGGGTGACACCAAGAGGAATTAGCCTAAATTTACCACCTGATCCTTACCTGCACCACTTGTGTTCTGTACCCACACTTTGGCACCTTTGACTCCTCAAATAAGTTCAGAGGTGTCTTTGCAGAGCAGAGGACATCAGAGAGGGGCAGAGAAGGAAAGGCAGAAGCAGGAATTGTGGTTTTTGGGAATTGTTGTGAACTCCTTTGGCCAGGGCTGCTGTGTCCATCCCACAACAGCTCCATGGATGCTGTGACTTGTGGCAGGAGTTGGGTAAAGCTTCAGAGAGGTGCCTTCCCTTGATTTAGAGGCTTCCAAGAGGTGATGAATGGAGGACTTACAGGGAGATTTGAGCCTCAGTGAGGGCTCTGACAGGAATGGGAGCATGCCTAGATCACAGCCCATTCTCTGGGAGGGCAGCAAGGTGGGGATCTGCCTCCCTCTCTTGCAGCTACATTCCTGTGGCAACATTTTTCTATCTCTGTGATTAAGTTGTGCTCATAAAATCCTTACCAAACCCCCCAGACAAGCTGTTAACTGCCCTTTAAAGCTGAGCTGGGGAGAAATGAGCCACATTTGCCTACACACAGCCCTGGCCATGCTTGATTGAGAGACTGCAGTAAAAGTCGAGCTATAAATAAAACACATGTGCCTGTGTCCACAACAGTGTTCTCCTGAGAAGATGCCATTTGCTTCAGGACTTCAGTGAAATATCCATATTTTCAGCCTCCATTTATATTGAGTGGAATTTTTTTAAATTGTGGGGCTTTTTTGGATGCTGTTTTTGTTTGATTGCATATATTTTAATTTCTTTCCTTTGTTGCAATGAGAATAAGGTAACAAAGGACACGCAGAAACATGAACAAGGTGGCAAGGGACAAAAGGGACCAAAATACCTGCTAGTGGTGAGGGACAAGAGCCACTTGGTTGGGATGCCAGGGGTGAAGAGAGACCCCTCATTCCTTGAGCAGGGTCACACTGCTGCTCCTCCTGAGGCTCTTTCTTGAAAGTCAGACTGGGTTTAATTGGCAATAGAACAATCTTCTCTGAGTGGGGAGATCTGTGAGCTCATCTCTACTCTCTGAGTAATGAAACAAAGCCAAACCAAAAAAAAATTGGAAATTATAAAATCTGAGCTTGTCAAATGTTGGGTTGCTTAGTTTATTTTGTTTATTTTTCAGTCTTGACTATGGATCATGATCAGACTCTTCAGTGATTCAAAAATCACACCCAGGTTTTATTTTAAGTATTACTTGTACTTGTTTTTTAATATCATCTGCCTTTCATAATGGCAGAACTCAAGAAATTTGATCTGAATGCCAGGTACTATGAGAGTGGTGGAATGAGAATCTGAGGGCAGAGATATGTCAGAGGGGAGCAGAAGATTACCAAACAGTAATAAGGACTGAATACAGTCTCCATGGGGAGTGAAGGATTTGCCTCTGCATCTTTTCTTTCGGTCTCCAAGGAGCTCTGTCTCTGGAACAGCAGCATCTCAGGAACTGAAAGCAGCAGTTCACAGGGAATGAAGGTCTCTCTGCCACTGGAGCCACATTTATCAGCATCCTGGCTGAAAAAGTCATGTAATTAAGGTTCATTGTGCATGTGAAGATTGAAAACCTAATTTTTTTAACTTAAATTTGCCCAAAATTAGACAACGCAAATGCACCAGCTTTGGACTTGGAGGTGAGATTTAAACATGGGATAGAGGCTGAGTCACACCTGTGGGGACAAAAGTCCTAAAGAACCTTGTGCCTCTGCTGTAAATAAGTGGGCTAATATTTAGGCTTGATGATCTTTCCTAACCTCAATGATTCTATGATTCCAAATATGCTCATGGTACCTGTGATGGGGAAAGTAATGACTGCAGGAGGAATCTGAGGGATTGAGAGGGAACGACTTCATGGGATAATAAGAACAGGAAAAGGTCAGGGGCCACTGTGCTCAGAGTGATCGTTTCATCATTTGGTTCAGATTTGCCCATTTGCAAAGACTTCTGCCATGTTAAAAGAGGCAGGAGATGGTTCATCATTGGTTTCTTTCATCTCTCTCAGAATGTTCAGCTTGACATCAAGAGGAAAGTCAGGCAGGAGAGGAGGAGTTTTCTGTCCCCATTTCCATGGTGTTCAACAACCCCCAGAGGTTTTACCAGGAGATTGTGGCTCAAAGGAGGAGGAGAAAGCTCAGACAGGGAAGAGGAGAATCACAAATGGATCATTCTTCGATGAGAAGGTCTGCTGGGCTTGGACAAAGTAGTTTAAAAGTGTCCCAGCTTTTAACATCATTCCCTATCTTATCAGGAGGAGGCTGATCCTCGGAATTTTCCCTGGACTCCTAAAATCTCTGTATCCTTGAGGATAAGGCATTAAGAGGTGGAGGACCTTAAATTAAAAATGAGCAGAGAAATGGAAGGAGTCTCTGCTGCCTGCAGAAGGTCATCAGTCAGACTGCAGGCTGTCACCTGAGTCCTTGAGCCATGGGAGACTTTGATGTAAGGTTAGAGCAGAAAACTTTCACTGGGTTGCTGATGAGTCACCAAACACCTGAGAGGAAACAGGAGGCATCTCAGGGGTGGAGAACCACGGCAAAGCCCTGTTGTGTCCAGCTCTATAGGTGGGATCTGCAGAGGGGCGAAGTTTCCACCTTTCTGCATTAAATACAGAAGGACAGAACTGGAAAGCCACTTCCCAGAGGCTTTCCTAATGAAATCCACCTCAACATTAGCAGGGAGATTTCCTTCCTAATCATACAAGATTTACTGTCCTGGACAATAATTGTTCTGGTGGCTAAAATCTCAACCCAAGCATATTTTTTTTTTTTGCCAAATCAAGCCTGTCTATTCTCACAGCATCACTGCCCTTTAATGTGAAGTTTTTTAAATTCCTCTGGTGCTCCCTTTTCAGAGCTTTAATTATAGCATTTTAATTTTCTCTTCATTCTCCTTTTGCAAAGCCAAGTGCACCAGTATCTTGTGGCAAGTCTGGTCACCTTAGTGATCATTCTTTGCAACCCTGTCTCACTGTGAATTCATGTTACTTGGAGCTGAGCACAAAAATGGATCTAATATTTTAGACATGGTCAAAGATAGTGTCTTCCTAATATCTGGAAACCTGGCAATATTCCCCCTCACTGTGTCCTAGATTGATACATTGTCTTTTTCACAGCGTGTTATTTGTTTTTACCCAATCTCTGTCTTTATCTTCTGCCGTTTTTTTTTTTTCTGCTCTGCTGAAATCACTTTACTTTTTTTCAGCTTTTAGCCTAGGAATGTCCTCATTACCCAAATGTGACAGTGATATTTTCACGTCACACCTGGGGGAAACTAAGGCAGAGGCAAAAAAAAAAAAGACTTGACCTATGGGGGGGAGGTGGCAAAGCTTTGCCAAAAGCAAGGAGACTGTGATTCCTTGGACACCAGGCTGCTGTTGGCATCAGGGCTTTGTCCTGCCCCAATGAAGTCGAGGTTCCAAAGCCTCCCCATGGGCACAGGCTGCCTCTTCCAGGCAGGAATTCTCATGAGGAGCCCGGTTGTTTTCCCTGCTCCTCAGCCTGCACTCCCCCTCCCTCCTTTGCCGGGACGGGGATGAATGGGAAGAGAGAGGCTCTGAGTGGACTCTGTTCTCCAAGCCCAGTCGCTGCTGAATTTCAAATAACTCCCCAAACAAAACCCACACAAGCAGCCCCTTGTGCTCCTCTATCTCCTCTCTCTTTGGCCTTTAGTCCCCAGGCTTGGCAGCAGCTCTGCTCTTCTGTGGCTCGTCACATGCGAGGCGGGGAGGATGGGCAGCTTTGTCGCCCTTCTCTTTGCTCAGGGGTCTGAAACAACAGAGCCCTTTGCCTTGTTTGCTTTGCTGGGCCACGAGGGAGCAGGAGGAAGGAGGTTGGTGTAACTGCCTGGCAGGTTTTTTGGTGAATTTTGTATGTTTAGAGGAGCGACTGTCACTGCTCATCCTTGTCCCCTGCCTCCTTGTGCTGTGGGGACAGCTCTCGTCCTTGTAGGGGACAGTGGGTGCTTGGGGAGAGGAAAAGACACTGTCCCATGCCTGAGGACAGGGCATTACTCCTGTCGCAGAAGGATTTGCCAGTTGCAGAGATCATGGCTCAGTTTTTGCCTTCAATTCAGGTAGACGTGAAAAGGGACAGAGGGACAAATCCAGCTGGGAGCTGTGGTTTGCCCACGGTGCTGATATCCTGAGATATGTGGGGTGGATGCCATTCTCCTGGCAGGGATGAGAGTGTGGTGGAGTGGGAAGGAGGAAAACACAGCTCCTCTGATCACCTCTGCAGCACTGCTCCCCAGAGCTGCTGGGGCAATCGTGGAGAGAGGGCCAGGTCAATCCATGTGATCTGAGCAGGAGGATTTTTAGGGTTCTCGAGATGCTGAAACTCATTTTACTCATTATCCAAGTTGGACTTGAACTCCTTCACCCTGCAGGGAGAGAATCTCCCCAGACAGCACGGTGGGGCCAGACTTATTGCAGATTAGGGCAGCTCCTTCTGACCTCTCAGTTTTCAGCAAGCCAAGCCTAATAGACTGGGACAGTGTAGCATTTTCTGCCAAAAAAAAAAAAAAAAAAAAAAAAAAAAAAAAAAAAAAAAAAAAAAGAAAAAAATAAGAAAAATTTCTTTATACGGAACACAGCCTGCAACCGTAACTTCTTGCTATGTATATTCTCACAGCATCAGTAATTCTGGAAAGAAGTTCTCAAAAGAACGCTCAAATGCATTTGCCAAATACATATGTAAAGAAGAAAATGGGAAAGTGTAACATTTTACTGCAAAAAAAAAAAAAAAGAAAAAAAGAAAAAAAGAAAAAAAGAAAAAAAGAAAAAAAGAAAAAAAAAAAGAGAGGGGATTTAGCACTATTTCTTTATCTCTTGTGTTTTAGACCAGAAAAGGCCTCTGTGCAAAGCTCACTCAAGATGCACTGTGTGTATTTGGCAGCATATTGTGGTGTTGTTCGCTCTGCTGTGCTCAGGCACAGGTCTCCTTTCAGCCCAGCTTTCCCTGCATGAGAGGGGCAGCTCATCCTGCCAGCCCTCTTGGAGTGGGCTGACTTTAAACAGCAGGACATGACCCCTTGCTTGTGATAGGGGATATTAACTCCTGACCTAAATAGGGAAAAAGAGCCTGAAGTTTATGGAAAGCCTGTTCCACTGGTCCGAGGAAAAGCCAGATGGCTTCTGCCTGTGATCTATGGAGCAGAAAGGGAAGATCATTAACAGCCATGGATTGCCCATGAGGAGGGGGTTAAGGGGTGGTTGATGCCTTTGCAAACTCATGGGGTGGGTCAGGAGACTCTGCCTTGTGGATAAATGCAAGTTTTCCTTCTGCACAGCTCATCACTTCTGCTTTTTTTAATGGGAAAAATGGCATCCAAGCCATTGTGGTGTTGGTAACCACTGCTGAAAGGTTCATGGGGAAAAGACTCAAGCCAGGTATAACTGGGGGGGTTGTGCTGAATTTTGGGTTCATTAACACAGGAATTCTCAGATGAGAGTCAGCAGCCTCATTCTGCCTGAGGACAAACTGAATGAACATGAATGTCTCCTCTGTCATTATATATATATTCTTAAAAAAAACCAAAACATATTCAGGATGTTTTATGAGGAAATACGTAGATTTAGTACCATCCTAGTGTTTCTCTTGAGCTGCAGGAATAATCCTGAAAAATTCCTTGAGAAAAGTGCTTAATGGGAGTTGATTTTTGCATCTGTTGCTCTGCAAATCCAACACTGATTTCCCGTGCTGAGGCACTGCCTCTGTGTGATGCTCCACTGCTTTTGCAAGGATTTGGCTTTTTCCAGTTCTACTCAATACTCTGATTTTGACAGGGAGCTCCTATTAATAAATCTTGTACATCTCCCTAAATATGGTCTCTATAGCTAAGTATATATATGGAATAGGGAACACCTCCAACTGGGAGTGGTGTGGAAGGAGTCTTTTACTGCTAGGCAACCACTTGGAATCCAAGGCTGCAAATTGTTACTCAGGCTGTGACAGCTCCTTAACCCCTGAGCTCTTCTGCTGCTGAAACTGGGAAAGAAGAGGCATTTTGAAATGAAAGTGAATTTGTTTCAGAGAGAAAATTCAAATCCTTTCTATGTGCTTGTTTTCTAAATTGATTGAGAAAAATGAGCTGATAAGGGTAGTTGTAACAATTAATAACACACACACAATTTAATAGTATTAACAATACATTTTAATTGTTGTTAATAAAAACAAAACCCCAGATAATGTCCTTCCTTCCTTCCTTCCTTCCTTTCCTTCCTTCCTTTCCTTCCTTCCTTTCCTTCCTTTCCTTCCTTTCCTTCCTTTCCTTCCTTTCCTTCCTTTCCTTCCTTTTCTTCCTTTCCTTCCTTCCTTTTTTTGCCTCCTTCCCTCCCTCCCTTCTTTTCCCTAAATCCACTACTAAAAGATTTTAAAATTTTTGTGAACCATTTTTTCATTCAGAACACGTTATCTCAGAACTAATTTTTAGCCACTGATTTTTGCCAAACTCTCTTTGCCTGTCAGATATTAATGATCCCTTCACTTGAATTCTATACCAAATTATATTTGATAAAATATAGATTGTGAATCACGATCATTTCACTCATAAAGTGGTTCAAGCAAGTCCACATATAACAAGTACAGGAAGTTTTCCAAGATTTTTTTAAAAATGAGATATGGTAGTTATATAACAACCCTTCCAGATACAGTTTTTGGGATTTTTGAAGTCTTGTTTCAGATTGGGGTTTATTATTGGGGCTTATTTCATATTGCACATATTTCTTCACCTATTTCAATAGGCATACATTTAATTCTGTCCCTTTTGTGAGTAGGTGACCAGAATAAAGAGTGCTGAAAAATTGATAATAAATAAGGCATTTTTTTCACAATGTCCCAGGGTCTGGAGAAGTTCTCTAAGAAGAAGGAAAATAAGAGGCAGTAAAATACTCTTGCAGCTTCTCTGTTGCCTGCTCCTCCTTCTCCCTCCAGCCCAGGTCCACCAGATTTATGAAATCTGAAGATTTTCCATCTGTAGAAGGAGTTTGCTAAGAAAAAAATATCAGATGGTGGTAAGAGGAGAATGTGTTGGATAATAAGGAATTGGAAGATTTACAAAGCATGTTAAAGGTTGCATGAGAATCCAATACTGAAAATGGGATACTAAAAAAAAAATACTGATTTTTTTAATATTAAAATAAAGGATGCAGAGCTGCTGAATTGCAACAACATTTGCAGATTACTACACTTTTGATCTTTCACCTGGAAAAGAGATTCTCCTTCCCTATAGTGGCTTTTCTATTACCTAAATCACAAAGATTAAAAACCTGCTGCTTTCAGCCTTAGTGCCATCCCAAACAGCCTGAATGTGTGAGGATTAAAAGCTCTGCTGAAAGGTTACTTACACTGCTAATTACTATTTGTCATTAATGGCCAATCAGAGTGTGAAGAATGACTTTGTGTCTTTCCCTCCCATGACCTGTGTGAGTGAGTCCCACTGGCTCTTTACTCCCATGAAAGATTTTCCTTCTATCCATCTTAAGTAACTGCCCTTTAATTTTTTTTGGAGTATCAGCCAGGAAGGTTGAAGCTCTGTGGGTTTCTTTTCTTCTTAGTTGTGCATTTGTGACACTTAGAATTTGTCTTCTGGGTTAAAAATAAATAACATTAAAAATAAATATTAAAAACTTTGATAGATTTTGGTCTCATCCACTTTGGTCCTAAGGAATCATCTCTTCCCTGCTCCTCTAAATAGGGTTTTCCACTCTCCATATAAATAAAATCACAAGATTTACACACAAAACACCTGTGGTCAGGAAAAAGAGTCCAAATGGAGATTAATTACCTCATCTTTCATCAGAGGATAATGTGCTCCTGATCCAAGACTTCCAACTCCCGCAATTGCAAAAGGTGTTTTGTAGCATCAAAGCTGAGCCAGGGAACTCAAAAACCAAATTTTGATCCACTAACACTTTCCAAGGCAAGACTTGTCATGAACCCAAGCTGCCTGGAAGGGTAACCCAAGGTCAACTCTAATTTAATCTCTTTGTCTTTCTTTATGAAGTGTGTTGGGGTCTGGCTGAAAGCCTGATGAGAAAAGGTGACTGGGGAATTTATGATAACTTATTATTGTCCATTTGTGCTTCTGCTTTCACCTGCTGGTGGCCAAAAAGAGCTAAAAGCCACAGCTGCAGTCCCAAAACCCCTGAGTTGCTGTTAGTGTTGGTTTAAGTGTCCAGGTAATTCTGAAGGAAAAGTATAGACCAAGTTTTGCCCGCCTGGTGTGCGAAAGTGAACTGATAAACCTCTCCAGGGAGGCTGTAACTCCATGGAGAATCACAGGATCAATTTAGGTTGGGAAAAAACCTTTTGATATCATTGAGCCCAATCCATGACCCAAGCCCACCACATCCACACCATGGCACTGAGTGCCACATCCAGCCTTTCCTTGAACACCTCCAGGGATGGTGACTCCCCCAGCTCCCAGGCAGCCACTTCCAAAGGACAGTGATCCAAAACTGATTGCCTCTTGCCTGGGTTTGGCTGGATGTGCCTCCCCCTACGCTCAACAGACACTCCAGTAAAACACTGGCAAACATTTGGTCACAGGTCCTCCCCAAAGTTCTCCTAAGCCTATGGATGCCATGAAAACCTTCCAGCTGAAATAAATAAAGCCACCAAGGACTTTCCCAAGACAGAAACCATGAAGTTTGTGTCACTGACTTTGTGTAACCAGCAGGCACTCTCCTCAATCCACCTTTTTTTTTGACATCTTCTCGTTTTCTCTGCAGAGGAGGGGCCCATCTTACCCTGATTTATGTCTTGGTGTCTGAAAGCAGCTCCAAACCTCTTGTGCCACAGTAAGGGAATTAGAAAAACAGAAACTTCCACAGATACTGAAAGAGTTTGATCTGCAGCCTTAGAAAGAGCTTGGATTGATGTAAAAATACAATGCACAGATATTAAGCAGAAAAATCATAACCTTATTTTTTTCTATAGCTGTAAGTAAGAATGTGCCTTAAGGAAGTGAAAAAAAATGTATTTATAAGATGGTGAAGGGTTTATAATGTAAGGGTGTGGTTGCATAGAGCAGCTAAAAGTTTGGAAGTTATAATGGAAGTGTATGTGCACAAGTGAGACAGAAGCCTGTTTGACAAAAGTATCTGCAGTACAGCAGAAGTAAGTAAAAACAATAGGTTCAAAAAACAAAATAAACCCTGTGACAACTGTCTATTAAGTTAGAAAGTTATATATTACCTTGTGACTACTCTTAAACTATGGCCTACAGCTTACTCCTTTAGAATCTCACAGCCTCTGAAACTGATGTTTATCTGAACAATAAATCCTTCTTAGCCCAAAAATAGTCCCATCCCTTCATTGCTAGTGACAACAGTGATACCACAGCATTTTCAGTGCTTTTGAAGGGTGCTGAGGATCATTCAAAACCTTAAAACCAATATTTTTTGGTGTTGAATACTTGCAACAAGGAGATGTCCTGGGTGAAAACTGGAAAAAGATGCCAGACAGGATGGAGAACAAGAGGTGACACAAACAAGAGGTTTGATAATTCCCTTTTTGCCACAACTTTTTTAAGGTTTGAGCCCCTCCTCTAAATTCCAAACAGGGATTGAGGGGAAGAGATTTTTTTTAGGTGCCAATGGTGCCAAGGGGAACAGAGTTTCTTGAAGGTTGGCAGAGCACTGACATTTGATCAGCTGCAGGAATGGAAAATTACAGATCTTGACCTGCTCGGGCACATCAGAGGACGTAACCATCCCAGGGGAGCTGTGACTGCACCTGCCTCCAAAGGGCAGCAAGAGGACAAACGTCACAGAGGGCTGGAGTTCCTAATGCTGCCAGGGCAGACAGTGCCCTCTGGTCCTTGGCTGGGGGTCACTGGGATGCTCTGCACTCAACTCAGGAGAGTTTTTCCCTCCTGAGACAAATCCCCTTCTGTGATGACTTTTTGTTGCGGCCCTTCCTGCCCAACATGTGAATGATAAATGTTATTTAAGTCCTTTCTATTAATTTACTTAATCCTCCTCAGTTGCTTTATCATGAATTGGGTGTTGACCTGGCTTAGGTTACACGTCATGCTCAATTTGGGGAATCCAAACTGTCTCTCTTTTTTCAAATACTCTTGGTAGGGCTCTTCCAATGCTTTCAGCAATTTTTTTGTGGAGAGAACAACTTCATTGTTATGTTTTGGAGTGTCTCATTCCTGAAAAATCATCACAAAAAACCTCTCAGTGTAGCATCTCTATCCATATTAATCACTGATAATCTTTATTTTTGCCTCTGAAATCACTGAAATCACGCCACGTATCCCCAGGTTGGTATAGCTTTATATTTATGCAATTACTGCGTGTGGCCATCGATTTAAGTGACCCTCTGGCCTGTTCCTTTTGCTCTTGCTCTGATCTGGGCTTTTCCCTGTGATTCCCCTTTCCTGATGGTGAAAACAAAAGATCTGTGACAACAATCCCAGGAAGACAGAAACCAGCTGCTCTCTTCTTCCTCCTACTCATGGCTGAGCTGAAGGAACAATCAGTGGATTGCCTTCAGTTTGAGGAGGATGAAACACACCATCAGTGGGATTAGAAGGGTTAAGGGGTATTGGGATAATTTGTGCTGCTAATTTCATTTTCTGCAGAGGGAAATACACTTTTTACTAAAGGAGAATACCTGGCTGATGCTCAGGAGGAGTGAAACGAATCAGGAGTCAGAGTAGGAATATAAAAGGATCCCAGTGCAGCAAGATCTGCAGCTTTGGTGGAAAAATTATCCTAGAAAATGCCATGGGTAAAGTTTGGTGGAAAGCAGCAACCCAAGGTGGAGGAGGAGAAGGTAAAGAGGAGCAAGGACTGGAAGCTCCACTTGTAACTTGAACTGGGGAGAGAAAGAGGAGTAAAAATTGCCTTTTCTTGTTACTTGAGGAAAAAACAACAAATCTCTGCCCTGCCATGTCTGTGAGGAAGCTGTGATATCTGATTAGATTATCTGATATCCCACATGCACCTTGATCTCAGCCAAAACCTGAGAACAGGACACACAAGCACCTGCCCATCTCTATAGCGGGGCACCAGAGACACCAAAACAGGAACAAAGTTCCCACAGGAACCCTTAAAAAAGAGGTTTCCTTAGAAGAAAACCCCTACAAGCTGCTAAACCCCAATGTACCATGTTAAAGCAGCAAGAGGAGGGCTCCTGGGTGCATGGAGCAAACCATCAGTGGATCCTCCAGAGCTGCATAATGCCAACTATGGGGAAGGCCATGAATTTTAACCTTTAAATGTATTTTCCCTTTTAGTACTAAAGAAAGTAAATAATTCCTTGGTAAGTCTTTGTCACTTGATCCCAAAAATGCCCCTATGAGCTCCTCACATTTCCTGCCTGGAGAGTTCAGCAAGAAGTTGGTTAAATCCTGCAGAGGAACGAAAAATTGTCTCAAACAAGAGCCACAAATGCTGCAACTTTGTGAGCATAACTTCCCTGCTCCCATCTTGAGGCAAGTGAGAAGGGAAAGTGTATGATTAACTTATGAAGTGCTCGCAGAGGCAACATCATTAGTTCCAACAGGCCCTTGTGAAAATGGGAACTGCCAGAACATGAATTTTTAACGTCTGGGCTGCATTAAGATCTTGAACGTGACAGAGACTAAACTTGGAGCCTGAACTCGGAGAGCACTGCTGCTATTTGTGGCAGAAGCCAAGAGATGGGTTTAGAGGGAAAGGAGTGGAGTATTTTTTTTTTTCAGAGGCTCCTGTGGCTGGGGAAGTTCCAGTCAGTCCAAATTAGATTAGTTTCTATGTGTCTGCCTCTCTCCACCAAGAAAATGCTGTTTCTGCCTTTAAACTCTTCCCTTCCATCCATCACTGCCCTCACCTTCACTCCTGGTGGTCTCTCCTCACCATTCTCCTGTAATTCTTCCTTCTCCCAGGCCACCTCTTCCCAAGATTTCTGATCCCTTCTCTGCACTGCTTTGCTCACCACTCTCTCCCTGCCACTCCCAGGAGGAAAACTCCTCTATGTGAAACCAGGAGCTGGCACTGGAGGCAAACAGCACCGAGCAACCCAAGGGATGTGGGAGATGGCCAGCTAGAGGCTGCCATGGCAACAGCTGGATCTCCTTCATCCCTCTCACCCTGCTTCCCTGCTGATTACATTAAAACAACAGAAAAAATAACAGTTGCTGGGAATCAAAGAACCCTCTTCCTCCACAAAATCACCTGGCCTGTTTCCATGTTTCCCAGTGCAAATTCCTGGCATCCTCATTGCTGGTGTAACAATCTCGTGACTCTTGCTTGTAGATGATGAGGAAAAAAAGGGGTTGGTTTTCTTGCCCTTGATGGGAAGACCTTTTTCTGCACTTTCCCTCTGGTCTTTGAGCTCAGTGACAGAGCTGTGGTCAAAAAATATCTTTGGAGGTCACAATGACATTTTGGGGGCTGTTGCTGTTGTTCCATGAGAGGATTTGGGGTTTGGACCCAGAAAAGGTTTTGGTGGTGCTGCTTCTCCTGTGACAGCTCAGAAGAGAAGCAAGCCCAGCTCTTTGTCACAGGTCATTGCGTCAACTCTCAGCACCTTACCTGTGCCCACAGACATATGTTCCAGTCTACCTGGCATCACCCTGCACAGGTGAGATGTTGGCTGACTGTGTGACTCAAACACAGGAGGAATTTGATTGTTGTGCACATTTCAGGGGGCTGAGCCTTCATTTCTCCTCTTTTGGGGTGGTTTTTTTTTTTTTCTTTTCTTTTCTTTTGTTTTTTGGGGGTTTTTTTGTGGTTTTTTGTGTGGTTTTCTTTTGTTTGTTTGGGGCGATTTTTTTTGCGGTTTTTTTGGGGTTTTTTGTTTTTTTTTAATGAAAGAGATGACCAATATGGTTTTTTCTCCTTCCCTCCTTTTGGCTCTTTGCATTGGGAAACACCAAAATTGCACGGAACATGGGGTGGAGAAGACATTCCCCTGAATGAACAGGAAATGCACTGCAGTTGCAAATTGATGTTTAGTGTTGCATCACAGAAGAGTGGCTGTCTGGGGATGTTTGGGCTGCCGTATCACAAACCCTTTTACTCCCAGCATTCCCTGCCTGATGCTCTTCTTTCAGTGCTGGAAAAGGTTTCAGGTCCTGTTCAGTGCCAAAAACAATGAGCTGGGTGCACCATAGCCCTTGGGGTCTCCAGTCACAAGCTGGACCCCTGCAAAGACCCAGGTGGGCTGGCACCCCACCTCTGGCAGTGGCCACAATTGGTCCCTTTGTGGACAAAGAGCACATCCCACCCCAATCTCCAAAAGTTCTACGCTGAATTTAAGCCCTGAAGGATGGATATCCCTTCCCTGAGCCCATCAGCAGTGAGAGAAAACAAATTTTTTCATTCTTTCTTATGTCTCCAAGCACATTCCACACTTTAAATATCCCCAGGGATTTTCCTTCAGGCTGGAGACCTTGAGTTGTCAGAGTAGGTCAGGTTTGGGAAGACTTGAAGCTTGATTTCTGAATGAAGCAGCATCTGAGGGATAACTCAGCAGCTGTAGCAGCAGAATGGCTCTGTCCTAGTCAATGAACTTCCAGCCATGGATATCATCTGGGAATATAACCATGGACAGCCAGGCTTGTGACGCAGACAAAAAAAAGTCCTCCTAGTACCAAGATGCCCTGGTTCTCCTTGAGCCCCAGCCTGAACAAGTTTTCAAGTGAATTCTGCAGAGCTGTTTGGTGCTTTAATTGCTTATAGAGCTGATCCTTTCTTGGGGAGAGGGAGGTTTGGCACTTGCTGGTGTTCATTCAGGGAAGCAAGGAGTGGTAGACACACACAGAGGAGGATGCAATGAATATGGGGCAAGGAAGCTGAATTCCAGCTCTATCTTGAGGGTATCAGACTGCTGAGCTCTGATATCCTCACTTAGCTTCACGCTGTTTGTTTTTCTCTCCCCCCCACCCCTCCCTTCTCCTCAACAATTAACTTTGCAATTAGACTTAATTATATTCAGCAGCTACCGAATGTGTCCTGTGCCCCAGTTGCTGCCGGTGGGGAGAGGCAGCAGCAGGGGTGAAAGCTGCACAGTCAGCTCAGCAGTGATTCACACATCCTCTGCATGGCTGAGAACAGGGAGCTCTCCTAAAGGCACGGTCCTGTGACTTCCTCACCCTCCTTCTCCCACTGAATTTCACCTTTTTGTCTCATCTCAAGTGTCAAGGCACTGCTTGTAAATGCCAGGGGAACCTGCAAGGGTCCCTTGAGGGGTGGTTTTTTTCCCATCATAGGAGGCAAGTCTCACAACCAGGAGGGTTTGAAATGCATCATAAACCCAAGGCAGAGTCTTTGTTGGTGGAACACGATGTCTGTGCTCTCGTGGTCTCCAGGGCACACAGAGATCACCCTGGAGCTGGCAGACCTCAAAGCCAAGTTTTGTAAAAGCTCTTTCAGAGCCAAATATATCTTGTGGTGTTATTTGACTTCAAAGGATCCAGAAATCCAACACCCAGTGATGCCCTTGGGGTATCAGAGATGGAACTGGGGGTGATGGGGATGGGAGGCTGAGCATGAAGCAGCCAAAAATAACCCAAATGTATCCTGGGCTGTTCCCACAGTGTGGGCAGCGGGAGATGGGGGAATTCTTCCTCTCTGCCCTGCTCAGGTGAGACCCCACCTGCAGAGCTGCCCCAGCCCTGGGGTCAGCACAGGGAGGACATGGAGCTGCTGGAGTGAGTCCAGAGGATTCAACAGGATGAGCAGAGGGATGGAGCAGCTCTGCTGTGGGGAAAGGCTGAGAGAATTGGGGTTGTTCATCCTGGAGAAGAGAAGGTGTGGGGTGAATTAACTGTGGCTTTCCAATACCTGAACAGAGCTGAGAGGAAAGATGGAGAGAGGCCATTGAGAGGGGCTTTTAGTCACAGGGCAAGAGGGAATGACTTCAAAAGAGAGTGGGTTTAGACTGGATGTTAGGAAGAAATTCTTGACTGTGAGGGTGGTGAGGCCCTGGCACAGGCTGCCCAGAGAAGCTGTGGCTGCCCCATCCCTGGAAGTGTCCAAAGCAGACTGGATGGAGATTGGAGCAACCTGGGACAGTGGAAGGTGTCCTTGTCCATGGCAGGAGTCTGGATCAAGATGATTTCAAAGGAACCTTCCAGCCCAAACCATTCTTTGATTCTGTGATCAGTGTTACCAGTGCCCTTCCTCTGCTCTGGGTAAATAATAATTAGTAAAGAGTGTGCATCTTTTTTACAGCATAGAGTTTCATGCCATGTATCAGTAGCTAACAGCTCCTTCATCAGTCTCTTAACAAGTTATCTATTAATTAATTCATTCGTATGACTGTTAGATTACTCTCATCCCCTTTTGGGAGATATGTAGCAGTTTTTCTTCAGGGAGGATGTGGTGAGAAGTACTTCCAACCTGCTGATGCAAAGCGGGGATTGCTTCACATCTTGGAAAGAAGCATTTCAGTTCAGAACAGCTCTGTGTGGAAACTGCTGCACAGGGCCAGTGGTCTGTAAAATCTGGGCACAGAAAACCTCTGAAACAGATGTTCTAGGTCTAGGTGAAGATTTGATTTTGTTAATAGGAAGTTTCCATTGCTGGAGGACTATCTGGTGAATTAAATATCAGTAATTCTGGATATCTTAGATCCTCCCAAATGCCCAAAATTTGGGTGTTGGACTAAATGACATTTAAAGGTTCCCTACAGAATCCTAGAATGGTTTGGGTAGGAAGGGACCTTGAAGCTCATCCTGTTCCAGCCCCCTGCCATGGCCTGGACACCTTCCACCATCCCAGGCTGCTCCAAGCCCCATCCAACCTGGCCTTGGACAGTTCCAGGGCTGAAATAATTCCAAGATAATGATTGCCATTGAATAGGAGGAAGGAGCTTTGATATGAACATCAATCTGCTTCAGATCAGGTTTGCAATCTGCTTTGCTTTCCTTTTTACCTCCTGATTTTACAGGAAAGTGACGTGATTTCTCTGATTTTCTGCTTCAGAGCCTTCATTCCTGGAGGACTGATCCTTTTATAGCCAAAAGACAAGTAAAACTCCCCGCAGAAAGGCAGAGACCTCCTCTTCTCCAAGGAAATTTTCTCCTAAGGAAATTTTCTCCTAAGGACAAGGATGGGAGGTGGAGCAACATGAAACTGAAGCAGCAGCCCTTAAGTGCCTGGCCTGTGAATAGAGAGCTTCATTATCTTGGGCTGCCAATGTAAATTAATTTTTAATGCATAATACCTCCCTCATCTCTTTTTCTAGCTGGAGCTTAACTAAACAATGCATCTCTCAAGATAAAAAGAGAGAAATCCCGGCCATTGGGTCAACTTGCTGGGAGTAGAGACATCAGTCAGACACAGAACATTGACCAAGCTCTTCCCCAGGTGCTTCAGTGGGGGAACCTTGGGGGAAAGCTGAATCCCTCCATCTGCTCAGTGAGAAATCGTGCTGAGAAAGCTGAGGAGCCTGGAGAAACACTTTCCCAAAGAAACAGTGCCTCCTTGCTTCCAATTAGGCATTCCATATCCTGCTTTGTCAGAAAGACATGGAATTGATGAAGAACACAGAAATTCACAGCCTGTTGCTCCCACCTCATCCCCTACTGAGAATGAAAACTTTCTTGCTGAAAACTTTCTCTTTTTTTCTGATCTTATTTATTTATTTATTCCCATGCTTAGGAATTAAAACATAGTGTCTGGCAAAAAAAAAAAAAAGAGAGAGAGAGAAATACCCAAAACACAACCACCCCACATTACCAGAGGAAGAGAAAGGCTGCAATTGCCATAAATAACACAGTGGGTCATGAATAATTCAAACCAGAATACGGTTGTTATTGTAAGGAGTTATCACAGCTAATTATAGTCCATTGCCATCGCTCCCTCCAAATCTCTGGCATTGATCATTGCAGGACATGCCAAATATTTCACTAAAACAAAATATTGTGCTCCATGCTTCCCTGTTGATCAGCAGGTCTTTCACTAAGAGTGTTTGTTGTTCTTCAGTGGCTTTTGTCCTTGGGTCATGGTTGCACAGAAATTAAGAAGACCTTTCACTTAACCAAATGGTTCATCTCCATCAGTCAATTGGGTCCCTGCAGACCCTGCCCAATGTTGTTCCAACTCCCTGGGCACAGGAAGAGCTCAAGCTTCCACCATTCTGAGAAAACAGGGACTAAATTTCTACAATTTTTCTTTTTTTCTTTTTAATTTTCATGTTTTTTTAATATTCTGTTTACTTTTTTTTTTAAATGTCTGTCTCTATTCTCTTCAGAAAAGACTTGCATCCTGCAATGGGATGAGGATTTATGCACATTGTAAAATAATATCTGTAAGGGCATGTGGCTTCCCAGTTGAGTTCCCTTTGAGATATCCCAGAGATCTGCAAAATTTCTGGGTTTGTACAAGACTTTACTGGTTTTAGATTTTTGGCAAACAGCAGATGTTTGCCAGACACGAGCTTGGAACTGGAGATGTTTAAGGATTGAGCTCCAGAAAATCAGAATATGCCAGAGAGCTGCCTGTAAAAAGAGATTTTAATGAGAATATTAATCATGAAATGCAACAAAGGAAGTACAATAATGTAATAGAAATAGTTCAGGAGAGAAATGCAAAGGCAGTATCATTTCCATAAAATTGACAGACAGGGAAGAAAATTACTGATATCTTTAGAAGTCTGAAGAGACTAAGGAAGGATAACAGATGGCCAGCCTGGTAGGAGGAAATCTTTCTCAAGCTTCAGATATTAAGTTGCAAGGAAATGAGGGTCTTATTTTACCTGCAAGTGGGAACTTCAGCACCAGCAGGAGTCTAGAGCTAGCAAAACGCTGCTCCAGGGAAGAAATCGCCCCTTGTCCAGCCTCTGACACAAGATTTACAGTCTGTTGTATCACTGCAAATAGTTGTTGTCCTTGGTCAGACTAAATCTAACTCCCAGCCCATTCTGAAATATGAATCAATCTGATATTGCTGTGTGGTAGAGTTGGTAAGTGTTTTTTTTCCTTCCACACTCACCCATATCTTTAATTCCTATTCCCCTGCCATCTCTTTTTTGGCCAAACTTTGGCTAAAGGCCTGAATCTGTAAGGCATTAAATTCCTAAAATCTGCTGACAAGTCCTTAAAAATCCATTGTAATTATTGTTATTATTATACAACCATTTTATTAATGCATTTCCTATGAGATCTTAAGGTAAAGTGAAGAGTTTTCCATGCCTGCACAGCACAGGTTATGAGTTTGGTCCATCATTTTGACTCTTAGATTCCCCTGTGGGGTCTAAAAAGGGGCAGAGAGTTTGGGGATCTGTTCCAAACTCCTCAGAGCTACAGAAAAGCCCTTGGTGCACCTGCACTGCTCCTCAGAGCTGGCACTGGACCATGAACATGGTGTGCTCCACTTTTCACCTTCTTCTACCCTTCTGGGCATTCATCTGAGTGCTGGAAGGAGACCTCCAGGTGACTTCCTGGTGTTTCTGCTGCACGTGGGGCACACAGGTACCTGAAATTGCCTGAATTGGTTGAGCTCCCAAGGTGACAGGCAGGGAAGTGCATTCCTGAAGGCAAGCAGGAGCCATCCTTATCTGCAGGAACAGAAGCAGCCTCTTTCCTTCCCTGACAACTCATCGAGCCCTTGCTTGCATTATTTGGGAGGTGGGGGGTATATGAGATAAATGAATCCCATTAGATTCCTTCCAGATTTTTATTTCATAGTTATATTCCTGGTTTTGGAATAGTAAGGAAATAACCTCCAAAATGTTTTACAGAGAAGATAATCAGAGCGGTGCCTAGCTTTTTTTTTTTTTTTTTTTTTTTTTTTTTTTGGGTAGAGAGAGATCTCTGTATTGCAGGGAGAAGGAGAAAACTGTGCATGCATTTTGCATGAACAGGTTATTTGAGAGCACGACAGCTATAATGAGAGAGAGATCGTCTTGCTTGTGGCTGTGCAGAGTGGAGGTCAGACAGCTCTGAATTAGCAGAGTCATTAATATTCTACTAAAACATAAAGCTGGAAGGGACCTTCTAGGTCATCAAGCCAACCATGTCATATAATCCCATTTGAGAAGAGGGGGTGACATTGGAGGCTAAGTAGTGGAGAAAATGCTTGTGGACTTAAAAAGTGCCAGTCACTGACTGAGTGAGGGGTTAACATGGAATAGGGATGAGGGATTTGTTAAGGGGCTTGAGGGAATTACAAACCTGAGTGAGGTATCTTGGAAATTGCCAGTATTTTTACAGTAACTTCTGTCTTCCTTGCTGACTTTGGGGAGGAGAAGCTGGACTCTCCAATAAGTATCTCCTGTTATCAAACTTCACAACATAAAGAGATCCTGTGTGGATCAGAGCAAGATTCAGAGAAAAGAGAAAAGGGAGATCTAATCTGGCTGCTCCTGGTGGCCTCAGATCTTCCTGGAGCTGCTCAGCCCTGCAGAGATTCCCCTCTTTGGGATTGTCTTTGAGTTGTGAAGGACACGTAACTGTGGCTGTCCCTCAAGCATGGATGCAGGAGACAGTGCCATGGAGCAGGGAATGGAGGTGGTAGCTTTCACTCCTGGGAATCCCACCTGATTCACCTCTCAGCTTTGCCTGAGCAGAATTTCAATTCCTCTCTCCCTTTGTTGTCATCCATGGAACGTGCTAAGGTAATTACATTTCTGTGTCTCACAGGGATGTTCTGAGGTTTCTCTAATATTCATCAAGTATTTGAAGATCTTATGGAGGTGGAGTGCAAGTACCAGCAGCTCCTAACAGTCTTGATGAAATCCTTCATTGGAGCAATGTAGACAAATTCAAATTGGAGCCACGGCAAACATTTTTAACAGCAAAAATTAATTAACTGCTACAGCAGCTTCCCAAGGGAAGTCGCAGATTTTCCATTGCTCAAAATGTGTAAGTCTGAGCTGCCTGTGGTTTTGAAAGACAGGTCCTTGCTCAGCTTCAAGTTGTTTAGCTCCATGCAGGAACCACTGGATAATGCAGACAATAGATGGGATGGTCCTGTGTACTTACAAAAGTTTTATCACTGTTTTTATTTGCCTTCACTCTTTTTCCCCTTATTCTACCTGCTGTTATACCAACAGTCCACAATCCTGTTTCTATTTGTACATAGACCTCAGACATGAAATATAAAAGTGTTTGGGAAACCAAAACATGTTTATGAAGTTGGAAAGAACACATCAAAACTGGTTTGATTCCACCTTCCACTTCTGCCTCCCCGTGATATCTGTGGGAGATTTTGTACAGATTTCCATCCCAGAGTCACCACTTTGTGTCCAGGAGTCTAGATCTAGAAAATATGGGTTTGGCTATGGATGGCACCCAAGGATCAACAGTTCCAGGTGTTTTGGCTTGTTTGTTTGTGATGTCCTTGCGCAGGACGTCAATGGACCTGGTGACAAGAATGTCTTGGTCCCATAAATCACACCTGCCACCACTGCATACACAAGGCATTGCCAAAATCCACATGGGATTCTCTTTCATCTCTGTTAAAGAGCTTAGACTGCCTTGTGGTGCCTCAAAACCAAAGAATATTGATGTATAATAAAAACAAATTTTTTCCCTAAAAAATCAAAATGGTCCTCAAAGATCAAGTGTGATTTGCTGCTTATGTCAAATTTGTGAAGAGAAGTTGCACCTGCAAAACTCTGCTTTCAAGAGAGGCATCCAAATAACCAAGTGGTGGTCAGTGCCTTCCAGTGGGATGGGTGAAGCTTTAGTGGAGGAAAGACATTGTGGAAACAACAGATAAGTTATCCTTATAAATATTTTAAAGATGGTTATAAATGAACTATGATGAAACAGAGTTCAGAGGTGACCTTTTTGCCAGAAAGTGAGAGAAGAAAAGCAGTTCGTCAAAAAGATCACGTCTGAAAAATTAATTTGACGGTGCTGATGGAGTGGCTGCTCTTGTAAATACAATTTTGTCAATTTTCAAAGAACCATTTGGTTTCCAGACACACAATTCAAGCCTGTGCCAACTGGCAGCTTTGGTGTTTAAAAATGGATTGTGTCGAGACAAGGTAATACCCAGAGGCAAATGTGCTGTTATGAAAGAGCTGTGCAGGTTTATATTGGAGTCAAAAAAGGGTTTTGTGACTCTCAGGAGGCAGGAAAAGGGCAATCTCAGATCTCATCAACACCCTGAGAGTCTGCAGAAGTCAACTTCTGTCTTATGGCTGCATGGGCTGACTTTCAAAATGCATGAGCTTGGAGGATGGGACCTCATGTCCTTATTTCCATCATGTTCAGGCTGGATGGAGCTTGGAGCAACCTGCTGTAGTGGAAGGTGTCCCTGCTCATGGCAGGGGGTTTGGAACTGGATGAGCTTTGAGGTCTTTTCCAACCCAAACCATCCTGTGATTCTGTGATCTATATTTTGGGGGTGTTCAAACAATTTTGCTGAATTTAACCTGGGATCATTTCTAGCTGAAGAGCTTTCCCAGCCAAACATGTACCAGATAAAGATGTTTTAAAGATGTTTTGTGCTCCTTGCTGCTGGGCAGCATGGAGAACAGAGGACCCCTGAGGCCTCACCCCATTTCAAAGCCAGGAGGGAACAGGATGGTCTACCATCTGTGTGGAGAAAAGCAGGGAGCTGCACTCAGCAGCTTCTGAAAGTACCCAGCTCAGACTAGGCAGGAGAATTAGATCCAGTCCAATTCAACATTTTCCAATGACAGAGAAGCATCTGCCCCTTCTGTGGTTCGTTATCACAGTTTAGAACATACACCACGCACAAAAACATTTTATTTCCATTAATTCCTGTGTGTATTCCATATCATGAGCTATATGCCAGGCTTTGCCCATGGAACGCTGATGGGAATGGTGGGTGAAGGGCTTAGTTGGTCAATGTGCCAGCCAGGTTGATAGAGGGGCTGGATGTAACTTGGTTTCTGGAAGCATCTGTTCAAATCTCACCTATCTTTGGGATCTTCCAGCATGGATACTGGGATTATCCATGTTCTCTCTTTCCTTTTCTGTAGGCTTTTCTATTAGAGACAAAGCCATCTTCATCCCTTCTCTCCTTGGCCTCCTTCCAGCCATCTCCCTGTTCCTCCTTGCACCAAAGATTTCTTGTCTTGAGCAGCAAAAAAATTGGGTTTCATTCATTTTTGGTGCCATTTTTAACCTCCATCAATGTCAAGGAAGAAAAAGGGGAGATGCTTCATACTTCACCTGTGTGACAGAGAGAACACAGGGGTTGGTCAGCCTGGTCCATGGCTTGGGAGGCTGTGAAAAAAATACTTCAAAAATATTTCTGGTTGTAATTTAGAGTAATTTACAATCCCATGATCTTTACCAGATTTTTGTGACAGGCTTTGTCCCCAGTTCCATCTCTTCAAATTTCCCAGCCACTCACTTGTTTCCAGGTTTGTACATTTTGATAAACTCAAGGGTTTGGTGACCATTCTTTGTGACTCATGTGGACTGGCTGCCCTCAGCCTGCTCTCTGCAACTCCTTCTTCTGGATTTTTTGCTCCTAAAATGGGAAAGATCATCATTTTCCATGTATGGCTTTTCCTGAGAGGAGTCCAGAAGCCAGGACAGATCATTCCACATGGAATCGTTGTGACAAAGGACACCTGATCTCTATCCCTTCCAGCAAGGAGAAGTTGTGCAGGCTGCAGACTTGATGCTGGGAGATGAGAACCTTGTTAATTAAAATGTCAGTGACTCAAATCCCCTTAAGGTGAGAGAGAGCTGCATTTTTTATTACCATTGCTGTTAATGATACAGTCGGCTGGTACCTTGTAGAGGCATAATGCATTTCACTTACCTTGACAAGGTCTGCCCACTGTTTCCTCTGTGCCTCATATGTGACCTCAAGAGAATCATGAAATAATTCTGGAAATGGAGAGAAAAGGGAGAAAAAACACAGTGGTTTTATTTTTTCTATCCTCTTAGGCTAAAGCCATTTGTCAGGACAGGAGGATGTATCCTCAAGCTGTGCCACAAGAGGTTTAGTTGAACATCAGGAAGAAATTCCTCCTGGAAGGGGTGGTCAGGCATTGGAAGGGGCTGCCCAGGAAGATGGTGGAGTCACCAACCCTGGAAATGTTCAAGGGACATCTGGATGTGGCACCCAGTGCTCTGGGCTGGCTGAAAAGGTGGGGATCAGTCTAATACTGGACTCAATGATCTCAGAGGTCTTTTCCTAAGTAATGATTCTGTGACTCTGTAATTCCTCTCCAAATCTTGAACACGATATTTTAAACTCATATCAGGCTCATAGGAGAGTAGGAATAGCCTAGAGGGAAATGGATCTGGAGCCAAGCAGGGGGAGAGGTAAAGCTGGGAAAATAGAAGGTAACTGCTCCAGGATGGGTTCCAAAAGGGTGATAAGTGCCTTATGACTTGAATGTTCTGCTTAAAAACCTTAATTGGCTCCTGCACAATTGGAAGTATCAACTCCCCTGCCCTATTTCACCCTGTTAACTGTGATGGATGTTGTAAACCTGCCCTTCTCTTTATAGAGGATGGATAAAAGGACTGTAAAAAGAAGGACTTTTAAAGTGTAATGGAAGGGCTTAAAAGCTGCGGCTAAAACTCTTCCCCATTCCATCAGGTAAATTAACAAACACACAGGGCCACACCCATGATTCATTTAGAGCAACAAGCTCCCTAAAATCGTTGAGCTGATGAAACCTGAACCCTGGTTTGCCCCTGCTGTGCCAAAGACAAGCAGTGAACAAAGCGATGAAGGCTTTTTTTAGGGCAGAGCAGGCTCAGAATTTCCAATTCCAGCTTGGTGGCACAAGCAGGAGATGTCACTTCTTCCACAGCTGCTTAAGCACCTGCAGGATCTGGCTGCAGCAGTGAAGCTTCCAGAGCTGCAGGGACTGCAAACTCAGCTCCAAGGTAATGGGCCTTTTCTGGGCTCGAGGTACAAAATATTTCTGTCAGGACAGCGTCGATGAGTCAGGCTCCAGTGGCTCTGATTCCACCTGGGAGCAGTTCCCACAAAGGCCAGCCAAGTCATTAACAGTCCATGGCTAATTGCCTGCTGTAAGAATGGCATGAAGCACCTTTGCTTTCAGATGAGCTCAGCTTGAGTCCTGCTGCTGGTTTTGGTGGATTTAGCCAGGATTTATCTCCTCTCTTGGTGCTGTCACTCGTGGCAATCCTGGTCACAGGATGAACCAGGGAATGCTCTGCTAAAAAACCTGGTTTTTGCTATGGTGAGGAAGGTGTGGCATGAGATGCATGAAAAGTGCCCTGGAAGCCTTTGCACGTGCTTGCTGTCACGGATTCACACGTGCAAGGATCCCGTGAGCATCTTCTGGGGGATGACACTGCCTTGGGCTGTGCCAAATCATGACTCAGCAGGTTGTAGTAGCACATTTAATTATTGTGAGAGGGGAGGAATCAGCCCCCAGCTGCTGAGATGAGCCTGAGGAGCAGAGAGGTGCTGGAAGCAAAAGGTCGAGCAGGAGAAGGACCCCAGGATTGTGTCAGGGAGCAAGAGGGAGTTTCTTCCAGGAGTGAAAACAATTTCAGAATTATCTAAGAGAATTTCTGCACTGGCACAGCACAGAGCTGTAAGGAAACCTGGGTAAGTCCTTTCTATATCATGTCACACTTTGGAAGCGTCTGAGACACATGAGCATGGCCTAGCTAAGCAGAAATAAACTGATTAAATATTCCTGGACTTCAACAATTCCCTGCTAGGACTGTGTGCATGGATACATCAGGTGCTCAGGGCCAGGCTGGATGGGACTTGGAGCAACCTGGGCTGGTGGAAGGTGTCCCTGCCCATGGGACCCACACTGGGTGATCTTGAAGGTTCTTTCCAACCCAAACCATTCTATGGCACCTTATGCTGAATTTTAGTGGGGTTGTTATCAACTCTGGTAATCAGGGGGAAAAGCAAGCAGCTGATATTTAAGGCATTTGCCAGTGAAAAGTTGTGGTTTTGTAGCCCAAAGGGAGAGAAAGAGGTAATCTGGTCAAAATCCTAAAAATCTCAGGTCTTTTATAAATATTTGCTCACATTTTAAAAAATCTCCAGCAGATATCAAAATATTCTGGTTTCTCAATCTCTCTCATTAACCTCTTCCATGCTAGATACGCCCAGTGCATGGGAGATTAATAGTTTCAGCTGAGTGGCCCACACTTGTGCAAACTGCTGCAGTGTGAATAAATAATAACAAACACAGTGAATATTTCATTGGCAGTGAAAACAGATTCTGGGAGGGAGGAGAGTTAATGTGCACTGGTTTTTACCCTCACACAAGAGTGTTTCTGACAGCAGGACTGTCACACACTGCCCAGGAAGGAGCAGGAGCAGCAATCTGTGGATGCTCTGGCTGATATCAAGAAGCACTGTGGCATCCAAATGGCTCTTCTTGCCTTTGTGACATTGAAAAAAATAATTACGTTCACCAGGGAAAAAAATAAGTGAATAAGTGAAAATAACTAATAAATATATTGAAATCCTAATCTGTCAATAGGAAAAACCAAATTTTATTGTATCATTACCTGAGATGGGCTACTCACTAAGGACTCACATTTCAGTGTGAATAGTCAAAACACTGAAAAAAGAACATTTAAGCAGTCTTCTCTGACCTGGAATGAGTAGTGGAACTAAGCTGTTGCTACAAATCTTGTCCTTTCAGTGTTCTCTGATTGATAAGCATGATATGGTCTGACATGCACAGCATCAACATGAGTCTCTTGACTAAAAGTTTGTCCAAAAATGTCTTGAGCTATCCTGAGAGGAGGGAGAGGCAGCCTGCAGTGGATGCAATGCTTCTGGGCTCAGTGGCAGAGTTACAGAGCCTGTTTGCTTGCCCCTGAATCACAGCTTGCTTTGGGAGAGATGCTCATGCCCTGCAGCAGCAGCAGAGGAACTTCTGTAGAAAGCCACTGCTGTTTTTGGACTGCTGCCTCATCTTCCTGCTGGACAGTTCCTCTCCTGGCCTTTCAAATCCCTGTCTGTCTCCTCTGTCCCTGTGCCTGTGGGGTGGTTGTTGATGGATGGCACTGACACGTCCGTGGATGTGGTCTTCCCTCTGAGCTGATGGGTGGCAGTTTTTAGGGTCTGGGTTGCACCCAGAGTACTTGCTCAGGAGGCTGTCAGGTTGGTATGGGCTGTCAGACAAATGACAGGGCTCTCTGTGTAATGATCCTGACAGCGTTTCCCTGGCTGTCACCGCTGAGATGAGCCCAGGACACACAAAGCAATCGAATCCCTTGTCTGCACTGTGTAAGTAAACACCCTCAGCTGTTCCCCCCTGCTTAAATATTCCTGCGCCACAAGAACTGAATTAGACCTTTGGACTCCCTGAATTGAAAAGAGAAGTGAAGAAGAGTGAGGTCCAAGATCAACCATCTGGAAAGAGAAACAAGAGGCCAGAGCATCACAATAGCTCTGACTTGTACAAATTGCTGCTTTATACCTGATACTTTCCTTTTCTGCCCAAGACGTCCTTAAGGGGTGAAATGCCTTATGTGTCTATTGCAGGGCTTTGTTGGAGAAGAATCCTGCTCCATCCCCAGCCTCCTGAATGACTCAATAATTATTTTAACTGATTCAAGGCTCCCCCTCAACCTCCAACCGCCCCCCTCGCCGCCATTCAACTTTAACACAAGACCACACTGTTTCTCAGTTTCCAGTGTGCCCAAAGCTATTCAGGCCACTTGTTCCTCTCTGAATGGAGCTGACAGAGCTGCTTTTGTGCAGAGGCAATTTTGGATTTAATTGGAGACCTACTGGGGGCAGGGCTGGGGGGTGGGGGAGGGAATGGGGTCACTGGGTCAGTGTTTTGGAAAGATCAACTCAAAGGAGAGTCCAAGGAGGAAAAAAAATGAACGTGGATTAGATGTTTGGAAAGAGATTTTGTGTGGGTTGTGTGTGTAAGGGCAGTGCTCCCTGCTTCCAGAAATGACCATGGTACCTATTTGGGATCAGAAAGCAAACAGGGTCAGGCCTGGGGCAGATGGCCTTAAAAGGCATTTTGAATCTAGAATGACAGATCCCAGGGTCCTTTCTGCAAGGATCACAGGCTAATTCAGGCTGTGGTGAAGGAGTCTTGATGTCGGAAAGGTCACTTGCTGCAGTCAGTCCCCTTAGGTCAGGCATTCATCATCCACATTAAAGGAGCTTCGCTAAATTCCCTTCTCCAGTTCTGCTCCCTCCCTGGAGATAAGTTCAGCTTCTGCCCTGTCTTTACCACTTATGGGGCACTTATGGGCTGGTGCCAGAGCTGTGAATGCAGCACAATAAGAAAAGACCTTTTTTTCTAGTGAGGCACATGTAAGTCACACCATGCTTTGAACCAGCACAGTCCTGCTGTGTTAAGGGGACCACAGGTCATAATGCACAGGAAAAATGGAGCTCAGTGAGCCAGCACAAAAGTACTGTGACTCTTCTACTTCACTGCTCAGCTTCTTTTTGGATGTCTCCTCTTTCTCACCTGATCAAAAAAAATATAAATTAAACTGGAAAGAATTGTGTTGATTATGCTGCAGAAAGGCCAATATAATCCTGGCAGAGCTAGACCACGACCCAACAGAGACTCAGTAAAGCTACTTATGCAAAAATAAATCTTTTTTTTTGGCCTCAAAAAGCAGGTGGACATGATGATATAAAATAGGTGAGACTGCTCTCATTGGCTTGAAAAATTCTGACCATCCCCTGTTCACAGCACACTGAGGTCAACATCCCTCAGCTGTTACCAGTTCTGGCCCCTACTTTTCCACCAGAGATGGCTCTCAATTTGCTGACCTAACTTCATGTTTAAAATGCCTGGGAACACCCAGGAGAAGTGGGACCACCTCCTCTTGGGCTGCTCCAGGTTGGTGACAAGCTTGGAGCTGACAGTGGCCTTGTACAGCTCGGAGACAGACACCTGCTGGGAGCGTGTGCTGGGGGGGTGATGCATAATTTAGGAGTAAAAAACAGCAATCCTGCTATTATCCTGATGATGCTCTTCAAACCCTGACATCTCCTGCTCCCCGGAGGAGCAGGCTGGCGCTGCTGACAGGGGGTGACCAAGAGGAGCTCCTGGTTTTTGTGGGTGTGTGGCAGGGTGACCTCAATGCAGTGAACAGAGAGTGAAAAGCTATTTAGTCGACCTTCCTACACTCCTGGGAATTATCTTTCCAGACAGCATCACAACTTTCCTCTGCTTCTTTCCCTTTCAAGCCTCTGGCTGCACATCCCTCTGGGATGCCTCCGCTGCCGTTTCACATCATCCCCACGGACCTCAGATCCAGGTTTCCTCTAGGGAAGCAGGGAGAGGTGTTTAAAGGTGTCAGAGACCTGTTGAGTTACATTTTCATCAGCAGCTCACCAGCCTGGCTCTGGCAGCATTAGTCAGACTGAGGTAACACAGAGCAGCCTTTGCTCTATTCCCACCACCTACTTGAAAACAAACAAGGCTGACATTTATAAGGCTTTAGAAAGCCTGGGTTTAGTATCAGATCTGCTCCCAGATTCCTACTGTTCTCCTCTCCTTGACAGCTACTTCCTTTCAAACTGCTTGTTTCTAGGATGGCAGAGGATAGGGATTGGTGACTTTCCCTTGCAGGAGGTTGTTTAGAAGAGATAAAAAGCATCTTCTCTGCCCAGAGATTGCCCAGAGAAGCTGTGGATGCTCCATTTCTGGAAATTTTCAAGGCCAGATGGATGGATGGAACTCTGAGCAACCTGATGTAGTGGAAGGTGTCCCTGCCCATGGCACGGGGATTGAATGAGATGATCTTTGAGGTCTCTTTCCAAGCCAAATCACCAACTCTGTGATTCTGCCCCCTCTCAGCTTGAGGCAAAACGCGAGGCTGCCTCTCAGTACATTTCTGTCCCCAGGGAGTTTAAGGTTACTGCCCAAGCCCAGGATGCTGCAGTATTTCAAGCACCACTCCACGATGTTGGTTGCAGGAAAATAGGAGTGACTTGTGTCAGGCCATTCTCTGTCAGAATCTTTACTGGATATCCCTTTGCAGTATTCTGAGCTGTAATTGAAAATGCAATGACAGAATCCTGGAATTGTTTGGGTTGGAAGGGACCCTCAAGATCATCCTGTTCCACACCCCTGCCATGTGCAGGGACACCCTCCATTAGACCAGGTTGCCCAGAGCTCCATCCAGCCTGGCCTTGAACACCTCCAGGGATGGAGAGGATGTTGTGGAACATCTCTGGGCAGCCTGCACACACGGATGGCCGTAGGAAGGACTTTCTGGACCAAGGATGGATGTCTGGAAATTCCCGCTAATCCAGGAATTAGCTGGTAGCTCTGAGACCTCATGCAGCTTGAGAATGATGGTGCTGATAATTTATAGCCAGGTACAGCCACATCACAGGTAATGAATGAACAATTCAAAGGGCCTGGTCAAGGTGGGCAGAGGAGAACAAGGAAATCTGCTCGCCTCCATCCCCAGACCCAGGCAAACAGAGCAATCCCAGGGAAAAATGATCCTGGCCTTTCTACAGGGCAGGCCATGACACAGATCAGCACCTCAGAGGAGGGTCAGCATCCAGCATAGCTCTCTCTGGAAAACGTTCAGCCATGCCGTGGCTCCTGCTGACTTCAGCCTTGGCATCACGAGGGGATGATGCTGCTTCCCATCAGCCTGTAGGTCACACAGCACTGGTCCCAGTTCCTGGGATGGGAGGGAGTGGGGACACCCAGGGAGCAGCTGCTGCCAGCTGGGCTTTCTGTGCTCCACAAAAATCTGTATTTGAACAATGCTGCCCATACTTGCAAAGATCCTACATCCAATGGCCTTGGATGAGGAGCAAGGGAAGAAGGATGGGATAGCATTCCTTTCTCCAAAACCTTCTCACCCAGGACTCTCATAAACAAATCAGGCTTTGCTAAGTGTCTTCAGGAGAATGAGAAGCAGCGATGCTGATCCAGATTCCATATTACAAGATCAATTATATATTGAACCTCCTAAAATGGTTTTGTTTAAAGAGAAACCATTCTGCTGTTAATAAATCCAATGAGCACCTGGATTTTCAAGGCTAGGACGTATCACCAGTGTATCTATCTCTACCAAGACTACAGACTGTCACAGAAAGTATAATTAATGCACCTTTAGCCCTGTGAAGGTGTTTGCTGCTCTATTTATACCTCCTCAATATGAGTCTGGGTACACCAAATCACGACCCCATCATCTCCAGTAATATTCTCTCGCTCAGTTGCAGAGCTCTAATGTCCAGGCATAAGTATGAACAATCACCAGAGCTACAATTGCTGTTTCCCAGCACTGCTCCATCAGTATTTAATCTGCTGCTTTATAGAGCACCGTAGGAGATCCCCAGAAAGGAAAACAGCTGCAGCCAAGTTCTGCTCCAAAAAGTATTTTCAATTGAGAGGCCTATTAATCCAGGCAATAGGCACTAAATGACGTAACAGTGGAGCTGGAGGGCTGATATGCCCTTCTACCCAGGGCAGCAAAGATTTCTTTTTATGCCTGGGAGAGCTGCTGTAAAAGAGAGCCCTACAGGAGTCTGAGAAATTTGTTCCAGGGTTTTTATTTTCCCTTTTTGATGCAGCAGCTGTTGCCTTTATCTTTTTCCCTAAACCAATATAATGTATTTATATGCATGTATAAATGTATTTTTATAAATATATATGTATATATTTGCATATAATACATATTCATTCATGCATTTATATATGTAGCTATATTTATAGATGCATTTATATGTACATATATTTATTTATATTACAATGTATTTAAGTTCCCTGGTTGTTGCAGTAATTAACTAAGTAGCTACAGATGCATGGTGAGATTCTTGGAGCTGTTCAGAGCCAGAAGTCAGACTTGGATGATTCTTATGGGTCCCTTTCAACTCAGGATGTTCTGCAATTCTGTGATTCCATGAGATGCCAGTGAAGTGAATATTTCCACTGCAAAAGGAGCCTGGAGATGTATTCCCTGTTTCCCTTGTATTCCCAGCCATTTCCATTTAGACTCTTTCATTCTTTGAGCTTGCAAAGAGAGACAAATCCTCCAAAGAAGGGTTGATTTACAGCAGGAAAGTAAAACTTACTTTTAGGAGCCCTGTGGGACCCTGAAAAATTTGTTCCCTGTCTCTGCCTGAAGTCCAAGTCTGCAACATGGACAAAACATCTCTGAGTCCTTTCATGAAGAGGTGGTGGACACTCATTTTTTGACTTGCAAGGGCTCCTTCAGAGCTGAGATTGCCAGGTAGGAGATCTTCACTCTTCTCCGAAAGAACAGCAGCCAATGGTGTTTAAACACCAGAGAAAGGCAGGTCCTGCTTGATCCTGAGTCCATCCTGCAGGAATTGCCCTGTTGTGAGAACAGCTCAGTGCCAGGTTAGTGTGAGTACTGCCGGAACTGTGAAAATCATTCTAATTCTAGAATTATTCTGGAATCTAATTCTGGGTTATTCTAGTTCTACTATATCCTATTTATTGTAGAATCTAATTCTAGAAGCTAATTCTTCTCTGACCAATTTCCTGTCATTTTCTAAGCTACATCATCATAAACCCCTCTATGCTGGGTTTTTCTTTTCACACCTCTTACTTCCCAGCAAGAGAAACCTGAGATGAGATGTTTGGTATCCTGCACAATGGTTAAATTTAGAACCCCACTGGGTATGTCATGTCCTATTTTTTCTGCTTTTTTTTTCTTCTTCTGCCATGTTTGAAGAGGCTGAGTAGGTGAGCTGGGAGGATATCAGTGTTTAGGGGTAATATCAGGAAGCCAACCAGGACATTTTCCCACCTTGGTGTGTTGGTAGGGGGTTCATGGTGATAAAATAAACCTGTTCACCCAACCATGGTATCGCAGAATAGCTTGGATTGGACCAGATGTCCTTTAAAGGTCATGAAAAATGACATCTTCAGGTAGACCAGGTTGTTCAGAGCCCCATCCAACTTTGTCTTGAGTGTCTCCAGGGTTGTGGAATCTACCAGCAATCTCTGAGCATTTCACCATCCTCACAGTAAAAAATTGCTCCCTCATATTTGTCCTGAATCTTCCCTCTTTTAGCTTAAAATCTTTATTGCTTATCTTATCACTACAGGTCCTACTAAAAGGTCTCTCCCCATCTTTCTTACAAGCCCCTTTTAGGTACTGGAAGGCTGCAGCAGGGTCTCCTTGGAGCCTTCTCCTTTCACCAGAGTGATGCTGGGGAGGATAATCCCAGAAACTCAGGGTGTAGCGGACATTCTGGGCTGCAAGCACAAGGTGCTGGATCATGTCCCACTTTTCATCCAGCAGAATCCCTGTTTTCTTCCCAATCCCTTCATCCCCCAGCCTGTATTGACACCAGGTGTTGCTCCAACCCACTGCAGGACCTTCCACTTGGCCTTGTAAGACATAATTTTAGGCCTCAGTTTTTGGAAAGCTTGTGTTTGTGACCCCATTTCCTTCCAGGATCCAAATCACTGCTCTGATCCTATTAAGTCCATCTTAGCAGATCCACGTGATTGGTTTTTGGAAATAGAAGCAGCAGATGAGAAATAGCTCTCTTTTTGACTCATTGCTCCTGCTGTAATCTGTATCACAGGAGGCTTAAAAGTTATTTTTAACTCTGTATAATGGACACTTCACAAAAGAGATGGATTCAGTACTTTAACAAAATAAGATAAATAGACAGCAACAAATAGCAGAAAGCTGAAGTAATAAACTATTTCACTGGGTTGTCATGTCTGAAACTTGGTTTTTCTCTGGAAGTACAATCTTGTCTCCTCTCCTTCATCTCCACACTGCCTTCCCTTTCCTTTTAGACGTGTTGATTCTTCTGCCTTCAAAAAGAATTCGCTACTTCCTGAATTTGTTTTTATTTGTTTGCCTTTCGTGCTTGCATCACCTGACAAATTCCTTTCATCATCTGCCAGCTTCTTTTATAAACTTGTCCTTTAATCACTGCTCAGAATCCTGATCAGCTTTTGTGTAAACCACTGCCTGGCTCCCAGCCCCTCCAAAACCCACAGGCTTTAACAACAACACAGCATGACAAGGATATTATTTGTAAAGGTGTTTCTAATTCTGTGTTGTGAATGAACGTAATTTAGAGAGTCAAGTTCATTCCCCACCCTCTTGAAAGAATTAAAATTGCATTTTTTCAGGGGACACACTGTCCCTGATCATATCTTCCTGTACACTCTGAGTCTGGCCAATAAAGGACGGGGCTTTTTTCTCCTACCAGGCACCTATCCATGGGTGTTCTTTTTTCAACTTTTAGCTGTATTTGAAGACTCTGTCTGTAATCTCCCCATGTCAACTCCTCCAGTTCCTCACTACTTTGGTTCTTGGAGCTTTGGGTCACCGCAGAACAAACTCTGATGAATACTTCTGTCTAACATGCGGGCCAGTCTTCTGCATTGCTCAAACACCAGTGAGCATACGCTGCTTGTTTTCCAGTAAAATGCCAGTTGGAATTGCAGCACCAATTCTTTCTGGAGTTCTTCTACATCTCAAATGTCCAGAAATCACACAATTTGACAATGACAGAGTAGTCATTGCTGTGGCCCATCTGGAGAGTCAGTCACATGTGGTGACTCTTCACCGATTCCATTTTCTATATTACTACTGCCTACTTGGGGAGGATTAAAACTTGTTTGTATGGAAGTATCCACTGTGAAAACAGATAAAATTAGGAAATAAGGTCCCTACTGTCTATGTCCATTGGTTTCAGGTCCTGTGTTTGGAAGTAAACCATGTTTGAGGGACTTAAGTGAATATCTGCTGGAAAAGTTTGGTCCATCCTGGTTCAATTTACTGAGACAACTACAAAGGGCCTGGAACTCCTCTTCAAATTTTGTGGAGGCTGGGCTCTGGAATCTTCTCCAAGTAGGTTGGAGGGATCACTGCAGGTGGAGGAGTTGAAAACATGGCTGCACACACACACATTTTATATGTTGACTCATCATTGCCAACAAACACTGCTCCATGCCTCTGATGTTCTCACACCTGAATATTTTGGTGGTGTGGGACTCAACGTGTTTCATGCAATGCCATAAAAGCCATGGATTTATGGGAATCACTTGGAAGTGTTTCAAGGACAGGTTGGATGGGGTTTGGAGCAACCCGATCTAGTGGGAGGTGTCCCTGCCCATGGCAAGGGATTGGAATAAAATGATTTTAAGGTCCCTTACAACCCAAACCACTCAGTGATTCTGTGAACTTTTCCAAGGCCAGTCCTGCAGCAGTTCAGTGCCATGAGTGCCATTTAGGAGCCTGGCACATTTTCCAGCTCTTTCCTCCCACGGTCAGTATTGTCCCTTCCAAGGCCATGCACAGATTGCTGCAGGTCACAGCTCCTGTGCTGGATGAAATCTTCGTGGTTGTGACCTTTGGCCCATGAGGTGAGGCAGGACAGCAGCACTTTGAGAGCCTCACTGCTTCCCTGGAATTTCTTGGATCATGTTTTCTTCCCAGGTTGT
>NW_005054562.1:335264-337320 GCF_000277835.1 Geospiza fortis | reverse complement strand
TCTGTGCTCTGGACCAAAGCTGAACATGCAAATTTTATATTTTCCTTGGCTCAGGATGTGAGTCATCTTTTCTGAGCTTTGTCCTTCCTATTGCTTGGATTAAAGTGGGTACTTCTGACTGGTCAGTTAGATGAAATCAAGATGAAATTTTGACTACTGCTGCATCTTTTCTTAGCAAGAGATGCATCAGTGCCATTGCAGATTCACAACTTGTCTTTTACATTTTTTGCTGTTTCAAAAGGATCCTCTGATTTTACAAGCAGATTCACTTTCCAGCTTGATACATGGGGGGTGAGGCTAAGAAGGAACCCAAGAAGTCACCCAGTGCAGTCCCATCACTAAGGAAAGATAAGCAGAAATAGAAAAAAATCATAGCACATTTTGAGGCAGTGATTGGATGTGGTCTAATGACTGAACAATAAAACTGAGACTCTGCACCCAATAATTTTCCTTCTATCTCTGCTACAAACTAAGAAATACAGCCATAAACAAGTCCCCTTGTTCCCTATGTGTTCCTTAGTGTAAGATAAGAATAATGTTACTGTCTCATGGATGTGTTGCGATAGAAGAAGCCTCCCTGTATGAATGACTCTTTGTTAAACCAGGTAGATGCAACCAGAAAACACGGGGTCAATTTTTAAACAAATTATAGATGTTCACAGGGACAGCTTCACAAGAAATCTGTAAACAGCATGTCCTATGTAGAATTTCATATTCTCTTCTCTCTTAACCTGTTTCATCTTTACTTAAAAATACTCACAAACCCCCAAATTTCTGGCTAAGGAAGCTTTGGTAAAATTAAAAAAAAAAAGAAAAAAAAAAGAAAAATGAGATATTAAATTTTAATCCATTCACGCATTCTGCTGGTGCTTAGTGCCCTGACAAGCTTTGTACCTTTTGATTCAGTTTGTATTAGTTTTGAAAGACACAATATGACAGCCAGGAAGTTCAGGAACAATGCAATGTCTAAGGCCATCAGCTTTCAGGAGGTTAAGAAAGAGAAGGGCCCAGCCATCCTTAAAATCCAGGACTCTGTGAATGGCTGATCCTTGTGAGTCATTTAAGAGTAATGTGTCCTGCAGGAATAGCTCAGGTAGAAAGGGATACACCAGCAAACCAGAGAAGCACCTTATGGATGATAAAGTACAATAATTCAGGGCTCATTATGAAAGGAACCTGTATGGAAATAATCTCAGTTAAAAGCAGAATAAAAGAACAAAGGAATCAGCAAGTACCCAGAAGGGTCATGTAGGGCACTCTTCCTTGATATGATTAAATAGATGAATAAGTGAATAAGTAATAATCTAATCATAAAAGGGGCCAGGCAAACTCAGCACTAAACTATGAGACTAGGCAAGTTTTTCATTTGTGACCAGATGACCTCCTATTTTTTCTATCTGCTTCTATTAAGCAGAGTCGTTTCTTCCATCAGTGCAGTGGTGAAAAATTTCTCCAACTGTTTCAGGGGAGAGAAGAGTAAATGGTTCCTTCTGGGGAGGAAGAGCAAGAAATTAATGCCCTGACTTTTTCTTTCCTAGAATCAGAGAGAATTTTGCTGTTAATTTCAGGGGCTTGTTGGGGGAAGACTGAGTCAGAACAGGGCTGATCTATGATGGAAAGGATAAGTCTGTTTTCTGGGGGAGTCACAGGGAAGAATATCCAAAACTGAGACTGGGGAGTACCTCAGCCATAGGTACAAGAGGATGAGCCAAGTCTCGGTGAGCAAAACCAAACATTGGCTCATCTGGAGCCCACAACAGCAATGTAAACCTCAAACTTTTGCCATGCCCATGGTCTCATCTATAAAGCTGCCCTGCTCTCTTCTTGTATGGACTGTAACGGGTCTGGTCTTGGTGGCATTGGGAACCTCTGGGTTTCACAGAATTCACAGAATCACTGGGTTGGAAGAGACCAAGATCATCAGGTCCGACCCATGCCCTAACACATCGAATAAACCATGGCACTGGGTGCCACATCCAGTCTGTTTTTAAACACATCCAGGGATGGTGACTCCACCACCTCCTTGGGCAGACCATTCCAGAACTTTATCACTCTT
>NW_005054562.1:309736-335234 GCF_000277835.1 Geospiza fortis | reverse complement strand
AACCTATATTTCCCTTGACACAGCTGAAGACTGCATCCTCTGGTTCTGTCAATTGCAACCTGGCGAAAAAGACCAACCCCACCTGACCACAGACACCTTTCAGGGTGCTGTAGAGAAGGATAAGGTCACCCCTGAATCTCCTTTTCTCCAGGCTGAACACCCCCAGCTCCCTGTTTATGTGACAGAGCAGAAGGGCACTGTAATGTTGTTTTGGGGAGGGTAATGACTGAAAACATTGGGACTTTCTGAGAGATTTGGGCAAATTCTGAGATGGTTGGGCCTGTTCAGCCTCGAGGAGATGACTGAAAGGGGACTTCATCAATGTCTGGCAGTGCCTGCAGGGAGGGCTCGGAGCAGGGCCCAGGCTCTGCTCCATGGTGCAAAGAGGAATGGGCAGAAATTGATGCCCAGGAAGTTCCACCTGAACATGAGGAAGAAATTCTTTATTGTACAAGGTACAACTCAGTGGAACAGATTGTCCAGAGAGGGTGTGGAGTCTCCCCCGCTGCAGATATTCCAGAACTGTCTGGACACAATCCAGTGCCCTGTGCTCTGGAGCGGGGAGGTGGCACCAGATGACCCCACCAGGGTCCCTTCCAGCCTGACCCATTCTGTGATCTGTGATTTTGCAGATCCCCTCAGCACTCACATCTGCATGGATCTGGTGTGATCCTGCTGGTAACAGCTGGTCCCTGCTGCAGAGCCTTTCATGGGAGACTCCAAAGCATTTCTTGAGGGGTTCTAAGGAAGGCTTGGTACCCCACAGTGCATTTTTAGTAGAGCAACCAAGGCACAGAACCAAGTGACTTAACCAGAGAGCACCCAGGAAGTCACAAACCTGGGAATCAATTCAACACAGTTTCCAATCCATTACCTTGTTTTGAAGAGAAATATCAGTCCCATTCACATTTCTTTGGCTTCCCTGTTTCTTCTGGTAGAAGAAAGACCTGTTTTTGACCCACTGGGTTTGCATGGGTCCAAAATAGAAAAGCTGAAGGCCCCTATCCCAATTTTAGTGGCCTAGCAGGGATGGCTGCATTTCTTCAGGCCTCCTCCAAAAGCTGGGGTGTTAGAAAGGTGCCTGTGGATGTGAGGAGCTCTGCTGTGATTTTTAAACTTTCCTGAAGCTCAGAAGACTGATGGCAGTGCTAAAACTGCTCTCTAGTACTCAAAGCATTTGAAATGTTCTGTTCACGGGCAACAGCAAAAAGTCTGTCCCAGGGTACAAATTTTGCTCTATTAAAATAGCTGCTGCAAAGACTGTGAATTGGAGAATTTGGTACCATGCTGCTCAGAAGGAGGAAAGCATTGCACAGAGGCTGCTCAGCCACTCGTTTATTTATAGAATAATTGATGGTTATTAACTAGTTAATTAATAAAGATTAGATGAAGTGGAGGGGGAGAAGAACTTGAAATTAAAAAAAAAAGAGGTTTGGCAGCTGTAGTAGGTGCTGTATTATAAAGAACTTGTAAATGTGTGGAAAAAGAAGAGTGAATTAGATCAAATTGATCACCAGGGAACAAAGGAGAGAGACAAGACTTAGCAGGACAGCTCAGTGTTTAAAACGGGAAACAAGACAATACCCTCTAACCAGCTCCAGCTGGCAGAAAAGATCAGGGCCTCACCTTGCAGGTTGCAAGTGGAATGTGAATCGGGTTTCCCATCCCCGGGGCTAATTCTGGGCGAGCAGATGCTCAGCTGAGTTCAGAGATTAAATCAGCATGAGCCAATCGACAGAGTGTGGAGGAGAGACTTTTAAAACTATTCAGAATAACTGGACTTTTCTCTCCTAGAGTTCTCTCTGCCACAGGATCACAGAGCATTACATAAACCACAGCTGGCTAAGTTTTTTGATAAGGTTTTCCTTTCTTATTTGAAGGAGTGGGTAAGGGTTATTAGCTTTGTTCCACCAACGGGGAAACCAAGGCATTGAGAAGTCAATATCCCTCTACCCACAAATCCCATTGAAAGCATCCCCTGGCTGCTGAGAGCCATGCAACAGATTCTGGGAGACCTGCCAAGACAGCCAAGTGCCAGGATCAGTGACTCACATTATCGTGGGGGGATGAGAGATGATTTACACCAGTGCAGCTCAAGCAATCAGAGCTGGGCTGGGCTGCTGCCATCAATGCAGACTGCACCAATGCACTGTTCCCACTGCTCCCCATAAAGCCAGAGCCTGGCGGCAGAACCAGGCATGAAATCACACCCAGACCTTGAAACCACCACCATCATCTGCTCCTAGAAGTGATTCAGCTCTTTGGTGGGATAAATCACGTGGAGGAGGCTGCTGCCGTTCTCTCTTGACTACTTGAAGGCTCCCATGCTCGTACCACTCCTCCTTCCTCTGAGCCTCCAGCACTGTCAGTATTAAAACCAGTAGTAAATCTTGTGTAAGCGCTGACTGTTGGAGTTAAAGCTCTTCATATTTTTACTACAGAAGACTTAAGAGAATGCAGGTGTCTTATCCTGGGACAGTATCCAGGTCTGGGGTCCCCAGCCCTTGGCTCCAAGAATTCCCAAGTCTCCTGAGTGATATTTTGACTCCCTTTTGAGCAGAGTCTGTCACTGCCCACTGCTGCCATATGATGTCCTCAAAAGAAGTTATCCGGTGATGAAATTGGGTGGATACTGAAAGGAAGAGTCTCCTCCAATGCCTCTGAATCAGCTGTTCTAGATCCTAAATAGGAGAGATGTGTTCGTCCCAAATAGGAGAGAGGTGTTCACCCCAAATAATGTCTCTTTTTGGTGCTGCTGGAAATGAAGTATTAAGATTTTATGACAGAGAATCTTTTTAATCAGCTTTTAATGACCTGGTGAGTTCAAAGTTTAGATTCTGATACAACTAATGCTGAAGAATAAATAAATAAATTATATATTTTTTTCTGTCTACAGAAAAACACAATAGAGACATGAGTCCACTTTGCCTGCTGTAGGGGAAGGAAGGAGGAATTGTACATGAGGAATTGTGGCAAAGAAAGGAAATAGGATGTTTTTCTGGATTTATAGGACAAAAGAACCCAGCCATTGGCTTTGACTGCAGTGCTGGATATACAAATTAGACATGGCAGAGCTTTTCCTAGATTTTTTTTGTCCCCCTTGTCCTATTGCTGCATGCCCTTGTCAGAAGTGCCTCTCCAGATGGGCTTGGCCTGGAGAGGGAGTAGATCTCTCCATGTCTTATCTATGATTCAATATTCTCCCAACCACCCAGGGTTGTTTAAGGACCTGGGAAGTTTGTTGTGAGCTCTCTAGTTCCCAAAATAACATCCCTACATTATGGATGCCCCTTTTGGACAAACCTTTACTCTGCTTTCCTGAATATCAAAGCAAAGGAGCTCATTCTGGTCACTCAGTGGGTATCATAACTTAGAAAATGGTTTTCCCTTTCCATGTGCTTTTCCCCTACATTGTAAATTTTTAGCAAGGGATTTAAACAAAGAAAAAACAGTCCCCTGAACAAGCTGTTGAACAGCTGAGTCTAAGGCAAATCACATTACATGTTGGGTTCATTAATTTTCTAGGTAAAATGTTTCTTGCAGGGTTTGTTTCCTGGCATATGCATTTTTCAGCACAAGCTCCAGGTGTTGATTGGTTATTGATTTCCAGGGAGCCAGCAATTTCCTGAAATAGCCCCTGGCTTGTCCAAGACCCTCTACAGAGGGGAGAAAAGACTAATAAAAGGGGAATCTTTGATGGGGGGGTGGTGATACGGATCATAATTGGTCTTCATTACCAGTTCATCGACTGGTTTGTTAGATCATTAATCGCCCTTGGCTCTGATCTGGGCCATTAACTAACAAACTTGTCATTAGCTTCTGGAAAATGACCATCTCCTTTTTTTAGGATTATTGCACTGAGCAATCACTGCTGTTCAGTCCCAGAGGGTGTGAGACAGGACCCTCCAGAGCACTGTTTGCCTGGTTCATTGGTGGTGTGAGAACGTCAAGCTGCGCTGTTTCTTTTTCAGGGATCAAAAGCTATCTAGGATGCTGGAGCATAGTGTTTTTTTAATTCCTTCAGCAGAACAAAAGACATTTTATGTTGGAAAACACCTTTAGAATCATGGAGTCTGACCATTAACCCAGCACTGCCATGGCCAGCACTAAACAATGTCCCTAAACCCCACATCTTTTTAATCCCTCCAGGGATGGTGACTCAACAGCTTGCCCTGGAAACCTCTTCCAGTGCTTGACAACACTTTCTGTGAAGAAATTTGTCCTAATAGCCAATCTAAACCTTCCCTGGAGCAACTTGAAGCCATTTCTTCTCATTCTGCACTTGTTACCTGGGAGAAGGGACTGAGCCCCACTTGGCTTCTCCCTCCTGTCAGGTGGAGAGCAAGAATCCTGACCTTCCTTTTCTCCAAAATAAACAATCCCAGCTCCCTCAGACACTCCTGATAAAACTTGTGTTCCAGACACTTCCCCAGCCTCACTCCCTTGAATTGCTAAGGAGAGGCATGATTTGACTGTAAGAAAGGAAACTTTCTCTGGTCCCTTGTTAAAAAATAATGAGTCACTTTGAAATGACATTTCTTGGTTGATAGGATTGAGTTTTTCTGGTTTATACCAGCAGAAGATCTTTGCTTGGAAGCTTATTTTCATGCCTGTAAAAGGTGTGGGACTGCAGAGATTAAAATAAACAGTGAAAGCAAAAAGAAACTGGACTCCATCCATCCCTCCCTAGCAGTGTCTCTCAGACCAGATCTCAGGTGGCAGAGGAGAAATCTCTCAGTTTCACTGAAAAATATCATCAGTAGCATTGTTAGTTTTTGTTCGCTTTGCATTTTCATAGGTGCAAACACCAACCTGGTTAAAAATTCAGGAAGGACCACAAAATTCAACAGGGAGCCATTAAAAGGAGACTTTTTTTCCATGATTGATCCAAACAGAAATTTACATTTTTTTCCTCAGTGGTCCAAACAGGAATCAAGCCAGTCCTCTAGAAATGAAATTCACCATTCTTCATTCCAAGTTGCCCAAAGCCAACTTCCCATCATGGCATTTCTCCAGGACACGAGGAAGTTGAGCTGTTCCATCTCAGCTTTCCCAAGAAAGCAGATCTTGCTGTAAATAGGTTCTCCTGGAAGGAAAACCTGAATCTTTCCAGCACTGCAAAAGCAACTGCCTTTATTTTTGGTAAATCTGGGTTCTTGGGAAGAAACCAGTCAACAAGCAAAATGAAATAAAATTCATAAAAGCTCCACTATTAAAAGTATCAGCACTGTTTCATTTTACAAATGCTACCGATGGAAAATTCTGTTCCCAGCTCAAGATCTGGGAATTCAATTGTCAAAAGTCCCTCTCCAGACGGGCTTGGCCTGGAGATGGAGTAGATCTCCCTCTGGCACACTGGACCCACTACCTGCTCCCCTTTCTGCTGCCACCCCAGGAACTCAATCTGTCAAGGGATACCTGGTGTAAGAGCCTGAATGAGGGATGTGGGACTCCAGGCAGCTCTTCAAAATGCAGTTTATTACATCCAAGATGTTGCAGCAGTCCAGGGTCGTGGGCAACAGAGCCTGTGCCTACAGCTGTCTGCTCCTGACCTTTTGGTTTTGGTTACATTGCATTATATACTTTTCTTTGCTGAGCATCTCAATACAGTAGAACCAATCCATACCTTAACTATTATCTATAGCCTATCATAACTACCATAATTACCATATTCATGTTACTATTCTCCAATCACTAAAAGTTAGTACATTACAGTTTAAGCCAGAAGTTGTTTTTCCATTTTCTTGCAGTGGAAAATTCTGAGACCTTTCTTCTACTTGCAAATTTTGCTGCCTTGTTTGCCTGTGCTATTTTTCTGCTTGGTCAAAACATCTTCTTGTTTGAGGTGGGTTTATCCTTTGCTCTAAGCCATAGAACCCCTTATAACTAGCATACCCTTTCCCTCCTTGGTTATCCAGTAAGGCTCAGCAATTCTTTTTTTCTATATCAAAACTTGCTTCCATCTCTATTCCTTCTTCAGATCCTTCATTCAAAAATCTTTCTGCTAAGCACACATATCTGTGAGAGTTTCTTGTCAAACTTTCATCCTTCCCAACGACAGGGGAAGGAAGAAGAGATCATTTTTGGGGGTTTGTGTCTAGAGGACGAATTGGAAATGTTTCAGAGTCATGTTGTTATGAACTGCAGAACAATAATAGTAACATCAGCTGGGCAGGGAAGGAGGACTTACAGACACTGCAACACAATTCCTCTCTGCAGAGTGTCATCTGTGCTAATGCCTCCCAAAAAAGCTTCATATCTGATTACAGGCTGCAAAGAGAAATGCAAGGAAACTCCCTGGAAGAGAACTGCTTGGGGCTGCAGTCTTTCAGAGCTCATCAGCCAGGCAATGAGGCGAGGCTGTGGTTCAGCTGGGCACCCACTGAGGGAGGAGCAAAAGAAGGGCTGATGTTTGGGCAAGGGACTTTTTGGTTTTTTCTTTGACTTAAAATTCAGTCCATTGTTCGTAGCTGCTCTCCCCCTTTCTCATTCACTGACTTGTTTGAGTATTTTTGTTATGTAACAGTAAAAGATGTGGTCCTTTGAGTCACTAAAGATATCCTGGATGTTTCAAAAGGGGAAGGATAGGGTGAATGGTGGGTGAACACAATGGATGCTGCAGCCAGTTTCAGTACTCTTGAGGTCTTACAGGAAGTTCTTAATCGATTTTTTGCCCCAGTTTTGAGGAGAAAGATGGATCCCTGTAGATTAGTAGGTAATTGCTTCATAGATTCCACCTGACCACTTTTAATGTTGCCAGCGGCTCAGGGATGTCTCCAAAACAGAAACTCTGCTCATGAGAAGACACAACTCAGGTCACCTGGAAGGGTGTGGCCCTCAGGAAGAGATGAGGTGGCATCTTTCAGGAGCAGCCTTGCTAAGACTTCTGAAACAAACAACCCAAATTCTTGGGAAAAGCTCTCTCCATGTCAAGGGACTCCTTAAGACCTCCAGGAATGGCATTGAGTCCTCAGCATTTTAACCATGTGCTGAGGGGACAGAATTCACTGTGTTATTTCTCAGCGGACTTATTCTCCATCCATTCCTCCAGTTCTTCTTCAAGTGGATTCATCTTAATGGCTTTTCCCTCCCAAAGAGGAAAATTTTCCCCATTTTTTTCCCCAGATTTTGTTGGTGGTCCTCCCAAATCTCCTCTCTTCCACCAGCCAGTCTTTGATTTCCTCTTCTGGAGATTGTTTTCAGTGTTTACCATGACCTGGTAGCATAAATGAGTCCCAGGGATCCACTGGGATCATCCTCTACAGATCTTTCTCTACATAAGAACAGTAGTTTGGGGGTTGACATGCAGGATTCCCCTTTCTTTAGCTACTGTGTACCTAAAATATGGACTTTTTTCATCTCTGGAGATGGGCCAGCAAGTCCCAATTTTAACCTAGAGTTTTAAATGTGTCATTCCTTGTTACTCAGAGAATCCTCAGCCAATAGCATCCGGTGAATCTGTTAAACTGCATTTATCTGTATCCATACACAGGTTTGCGCAGTCACAAATCTCTGGAGTGTTAAAGGATCCAGACTTTTCCAAGCTGATAATTTATTGAAGCAGCATCTTAGCATAACACCATGGCTTGTACAGTTATTGGTTCTGGCAGGGTTTGCTCTGTTACAGCCTGATCTGCTTTCTATTGAACACGAATGGAATTGACTGTAGGACAGTGGTGTATTTTTTAAGAGCACAGGCTCACACTCCCAAGTATCCCAGAGCACTCAATAAAGTAATGAGTTAGGCTGTGGAAGGAAGCAGAAGTGCCAGCTCAGCTAGGCTTATGCTTTACACATTTGGGAGTTTGGGTTTTATTTTAATTTCTTTTTATTTTTTTCACCTGTCAGTGCTAGGTTTCCCTCTGTGCATTTCTGTGATGAAGTGCCATGGGGGCACAGCCCCGTTGGACACAGGATTCCCACCAGAGATGGGGAGGATGATCCCACCTCTGCTGTTTTCCCTGCAGGGTGTGCATCAGTTTTTCCTCCCTCCCCACTTTTCGTAGTGCTGCAATGCAGTGTCAGCGTTGGTTGCAAGCCCAAGCCCTAGCACACAGCCTGACTCTGCCACAGCCTCCTGGCTCTGGGGAGCAGCATGAGAACACTTGGCCCCTCTCGGAGCTGCTGCAGTCTGCCTGCCTGCTCCAGGAGAGATGGAAGGGCTGGAGCTGCAAGGAGGGGTGAAGGTTCCTTTGCTCTGTGTGTCCATGGTGTTATTGCTGGGCAAGGTGAGAAAGAGCAAAAGTCAAAGCCAGGCTCCAGTCAGTGTCTCCTGTGGGGGTTGATGGCAAAAAAATCGACCACAAAACAACCACAAACAACAACAACAAAGAAATTCACCACAAAACAATCGCAAACAAAAAACTTGCAGTTCTTTTCCTAGTAGTCAAGAAGAGCCCTGTTTTCTCAGAGGATCTGGGTGAATCTGGAGTCTGTGGGGTATGGCCTCAACCACCCTGAGCTTCTGCTTGGAGCCTTGGCCTGCAATCAGCTCATTTTAAAAAAAGAAACCCACACAAGACACCAGGTTTGAATACCTCTGCAGTGGCAGGCACTGGGCCACGGCTCTGAGCTCATCTCCTGTGCCACTGTGCTTGCTTCAGGTTTCCCTGGAATGCCATGAAAATTCACAAACCATTCCCAGCCCTGGAGACACAGCTTGGGTGAGCAGCCCATGGTCTGCACATGATCTGTGGTTTCCTGCACCCTTTGGCATTTGTCAGACAGGGAATCTCACCTGAGATCCTTCCTGAGTTTGGGGACCACGCCAGAGTCTCTGTCAAATGCTGATCCAAGGTTCACTGGCTCAGGTCCTCTCTTGGGATCATCCATCACTTCCAACACCTCTCTTCTCCAGGCCAGTTTCTCCAGGTGGGAAGTTTGAGGGCTGGGTGTGACTTTGAACACAAAATTTGTAACAGCCACGCTGGGTGAGACCAATGATCAATGGAGCTGGTAAAAATAGTGGAGAATCATGGAATTCTTCTGGTTGGAAAAGGCCTCTAAGATTCTGACCATCTCTAGATTCTGACCATCAACCCAACACTGCCAGGTCACCACTAAACCACCCCTAAGCACCACATTTATGCATTTTTTAAACCCTTCCAGGGATGGGAAGGGCTTAAAACGCCACCTCTTTCCAGGGCAGATGCCAATGAGCAGAAAAGCAGAAAGGAGTGAGTATAAAGTAATCCCATCTGTGATGCTCACTGCTTACATCCAGCAGTTACTGACTGAGGGATGACTACTTTTCTCTGATTTGAAGCTGTGTCTGGAAAAACCTGTTCTATAACCACGGATCGATTGTGCCTCTGTGAATCTGTTTAATCCCTCCTGGGACCCTCCAGAACCTCTGGTCTCTGGAGTTTGCTGTGGGAATGAGTCAGTGTTAAACTGTTGTGCTGTTGAGGATGTCTCCAGCTCACCTCCCACCTTCCTCTCCTGTCATTTTTGGGATTTTTTTTTGGGAGGGTTTTTAATAACAGAGGATGAAAAACTTCATAGACAAACTGATTTCAGATGGGGCTTGGTCTAGTCCACATGTAAGTGATGAAAAAGAGGGAGAACCTCATGAGAAACTGTGCAAAGTGTTTTGCTTGGCCTACACAGGAGGTGAATTGGGAACAAAAGTTCAATTTTTTTTCTTGTAAACATTAAGACAAAAAAGGAAAAATCAAAGGTAAAGGAGTTCTGTTGTACTGCTTGTTGCCATGGCTACTGTATCATCCAGAGTATCCAGGAGGCACACAGAATTTCATTCCTTCTCCAACTTTTTCATTCATTTTGATTTTTTATTATTTTTTAATGAATAGGAAATAAGAGGGGGAATGCAGGCAGGGAGGACACTAATTGTTCTTGCCAATGCTTTGAGCACAGAAATGTTCCGGGGCTGATGATGAGATAATTGTCTCTTGTAACTTGTGAGGTCTCCCAGACCTTTCTGGTTTCTGAGACAAGTAACAAAATTCTCTTTAGAGCTTCTCTGGAACAACATCTTCCATCATCAATTACTTTGGAGGGAGACAGGGGTATTCATGGCATTGCATCTTGAGAAAAGTGGAATCAGCATCCGTAACATTCTTTCTCATATTTCCTGGGTATTCTTGAATCAAGTGATATTTTGGGGAGAGAATGTAGACTTGGATAGAATAATCTTCCTTTTCCACTCCAAACACTTTGGCTTTTTCAAACAGACTCCTTAAAAGCTGACAGAGGATTCTAAACTGAGAGTAAGGACCCATCTTCTGGCATCTCATCTTTCCATGTAATTTTTTTTTTCAGATTTTTTGAATGCCGGTGATTTGGCAATACCAGAGCCATGAAGGCTCAGGAAGGCTACTCAGCAGTGTTACCCTTTATTGTTAATTTTCCAACACTAATCCAGGCTTATGTTGAAATAATTGATCAGTGATGAAACCTCTTCTCTTGGGATGCTGTACAATATCACACAATAATACAATCTTTTAAAATTATGAGAACAATGTCTCACTAACCTGATTGTTATTGGCCAAGCCAAATAACAGAAAAAGTGTAATTACAGCAGAATTATATTGCAATTAAAACGTAATTATACTGTGGTTTGGTTTTTTCCTCAATCAATAATTATTTCTGTTGATATAATAAGAACATTATCTGCATGAGTGAGTGGTTTGTGTTGGCTCTCTGGTGTCCCTGTGTTACCTGAATTGAATGTACAGCACTGCAGTGACATTTACAGTATTTATTCTCAGCCACACCATGAACCACTCAGTCACTTCTTCCCCGAGACACGAGGGGGTGTGTGCATGTGTACGCACGTATGTGAAGCACTGATACATGCAATACATCCCATAATTACCAATTATATCATTGCATTGTTGCAAAATTCAATTGCAATATTAATATATATCGTAATAGAGTATAATTATGTTACATTTGTATTTGTGGTATTAAAGCGTGTCAGAGAACACACTTATCATAATTACTCTGCAATTGCTCTTTAACAGGAGTGGAATTGCAGTCACCATATTATGAAATATGACAGTGTTACCTTTATGTATTATTTGTGTTAAAGCAAAATTTAGAGGGCCTTGTAATCAGTATCTGCTGAATAAGATAAGGATCTTCCATGGATATCAGGAAACAGATCCAGAGTGAGCTCTAGAAAAAGATCCTGACTCGACAACATTTTTGGCATTAGTCCTGAAGTGGCATCTGGATCCCTATTTTGAGGTCCAATTTCTGTCTCCCCATGAATTGTCTTCACTGAGCAGTGCTGCTGAGGAATTTGTCCACGGATAAATTTGACCATGGGAACTTATGACCTTCCCAAAGACATGGGGACAGCAGTGATCCCAAAATGTGCCCCTGGAAGCTCCTCTGTCAATGAGGGACTGCCAAAGACTTTGCACCACAGGAGCTTTGTCCAAAATCACTCCCTGCTGCAGATTCCCATTTCTTCCCATAGAAAGACCAAGGAATCTTGAGAGGACAGCTCAGATTTACATCTCTGTCTTTTAGGCATCCAAGGATGGATTAAATCACTCATTCTGAGTATTTAATGGGAGGTGTTCCCGTCCATGGCAGGGGGTTGGAGTGAGATGATCTTGCAGGTCCTTTCCAATTCAAACCGTCCATGACTCTGTCATCTTCCAGGTGGTCCTGCCTACATCTTAAACATCAAAACCCAGTGGCCAAAGTGGGAGTGAAAAAAAATCCCCATTTTCTCAAGTCTTGGGCAACTTGTGTCCTTTTCCTTGAAAAAGCTTCAGATAAAATGCACAGTACCTCTCTCCATTGTGGTTCAACCCACAAGTTACAGTGGCACAATCTACTTGACCTTCTCTTTCTGGTCTACTTGATCTTCTCGCTCTGGCCCTGGGATCTTCTTGGGTCATTCCTTAGCCTGGAGAGGGTGGTTTGCAGGCGAGGTGAGGATGCTGAGCAGAGAGGTGAGGATGTACACACATATTTACTTCCACAATTCTGCTGCTGTTTGGTGATCCTTGGCAGGGAGAAGTTCATGATTTTCTGCAGATTCACCTCCCAGAGTCAAATGTAGGACTCTCCTGATGAATATCCATTGTCATCATTGTTTATTTGCTGAACTAAAATCTCAGTTTCCTGAGGAATGTGCGCACCCTTAGAGCTTGGTCTGACAAGGGCGGAAACAAACAACCTGAACCAACATTTACTTTCTGCAGTATTTATGATTCACCAAAACAATTGCTCTTGGCAATCTTGCAAGGCAGGAACTTTATTTCAGTAAAAATTATTTGGACAAATACACTGTGATGTAGGCTCGGGCAAGAATGTGTCTGAGTGTGTGGGCTTCTTGCAGGATATTCAAGGAGCTCTGAGCAGAGAAGGATGAATCAGGATGAATGAGCCAGAGAAAAATCAAGAAGATGCATAAAAGAGGTCTTTACAGCTGCATGAAAACAATATGTAGGCATTCAGCTCAGGAATAAAGAGATGGATTCCTGGCCCTGCTGACGTCACTGAGGCTCCTTGGAGTCAGTGAATAACTTTGGATCTATATCAAAGACGGACGGTCCTTATTTCCAGAGAAAATGGCTACAAACTCTACAAGTTCCCACACCACTTGAGTTCCATGTCCAGCTTCACTGATTCTCAGAGGCATCCTGAGGCGTCAGGATTTTAACTCTGGGGTTGCTGAGTTCCTTCCCTCTATTCTCTCCCTCTATTCTCATCCTGCACCTATTGTTTTGCCAGAGATAGATCTTTAAAATTCAAGTCTTATTTTTTCCCTCTTTGTCTAGCCTGGTGTTTAACCAGCTTTTGGGGATTTTTGGATTCATACTGAGAATCATCATTATTTGAGCCACTTGAAAAGTACATAAAATGCCACAAATCAGACATCAGGGGGTCAGCAGTTCCCATGGGCACAGAGCAATGGAGAAGTAAAGGAGCCTTATGCCAGAGGCAGACTGAGTGGGTGAGATCTCTATCCTGTCCTAAATATTCCGAGGAATTCATAGGTGTGGGGTGTGTTCAGGGTGATGTGCTCAACTCAACTCAACTTGGCTCAGACTGAGAATATAAAATAGAGGGATTGTGATGGGTGGGAGAGTTGATGTCTGCAGTTATATTTAAAGCACAGCTGATCTTCACCTTCTAAAAGTCCCATTTCCATTCATCCGTCTCCCCACACTGATGCTAAATGCCTTCAAGTCCCATTTGTTTTTCTGGGATCTTATTTAATTCAGCTCCTTCCCGAGCCTGTGAAGTGAAGCAGCATTTCTGCCTGGTTGGTTTTTAATTGGAATTAGTTTCCAATCGATCAGATCTCCTAAATCATAATCTCAAGAGGTGCTGATGCTGTTTAATGTCAGTTTGTGTGTCTTTACCCTTACTGGGAACTCATGAAGGAGGATAAAACTTACATTGCAGAGGAGCTGGCCACTCATTCCAGTTTCCACTAGACAGAGACAGGATGTGTAACATTTTGGTGGGAATGAAACAATAGAATGGACTCCCCATCCCTGGAAGTGTTCAAGGCCAGGTTGGACAGGACTCTGAGCAATCTGGTCTAGATGGAAAGTGCCCCTGCCCATGGAAAGGAGTGGAATGAGATGATCTTGAAGGTCCCATCCAATCCAAAATCCTGCAATGACACAGTGACCCTCACATTGTGCTGCTCACTCTTGGTCCATGGGAGAAATTGTTGCTGAGCTTTTTTTACAAGGTCAGCCCTCCAAGTTCATTGGTCTTTCTCTCAAGCAGGATGTGCTGGCAAAGCTTCTGGTAGAGCTGGATCCAATCAAAGTTTGCAAGCCCAAGGACAATCCCAATAAAGTACACAGGGGTCACAAACTGCGTTTTCTTGCTGGAACTTTGCTCTGCTGTAAAATTTGCTGCTGACTTGTACCTTCATTACCTGGGTTATACAATCTACTCCAGGGTCCAGGAATGGCGGGGGCTGTGGAACAGCAGTGTAGCAGTAGGAGCTGCCCACAGCCCATGCCCAGGATTGCTGCACTTTCCCTGCGGCAGGTGGAATGCAGGAAACAAATAAGAATTTCACTCAGTCCTCTTAAGAGTGAGTGGGCAGACAGGACCATTTTCACCAGGGTCCTTCTGACTGGCGTGGACCTGAAACAGCACCATTTCTGCCTGAAATAGCACGCCACAGGCAGAGACATTTTGTTTTTGCTAAAAGCAAACAGAGTTGCTAAGAAACGAATATTGCAGAGATGGAAATCCACAAAAGGTTTGACAGTTGCCGAATGGTGCACGGCTTGGCAAACGTGGCCAAGCAGCCAGCCAGGAGGAGACAGACAATTCCATGGTGCTTCCAGCAGGAAACCCATTACTTGTTCTTCTCATCTTGTCTCCATCAAGCACATTGCTGATGGGGACTAAAAAAATCGAGGAGGATAAGAGGGACAGGGCCCTGTGAACAGAGAATCATGGAATGGTTTGGGTTGGAAGGGAACTTCAAAATCATCCAGTCCTGATCCCCTGCCATGGGCAGGGACACCTTCCACTATCCCAGGTTGTCCAAGGCCCATCCAACATGGCTCTGGACACTTTCAGGAATGAGGCAGCCACAGCTTCTCTGGGCAGCCTGTGCCAGGGCCTCAGCACGCTCACAAGGAAGAATTTCTTCCTAATCTCTAATCTAACTCTGTCCTTTTTCAGTTTGAAACCACAGCCCCTTGTCCTCTCCCTATCTGCTTATGCAAAAAGTCCCTCTCCTTCCTTTTTATAAGCTCCCTTAAGGCACTTGGAGGCTGTGTTGAGGTGTCTTCAGAGTCTTCTCTTCTCTGACTGGTCTGAACAACCCCAGCTCTCTCAGCCTGTCTTCGAGGAGTGGTGCTGCAGCCCTCTGACCATCTTTGTGGCCCTTCATGAAGTCTTTTGTGCATCTCCACCATTGATGGCTCTTCTCTAGACTCTGGTCCTGGATCCCCATCATGATGAGGATCAGTGACCATGTTGGTGCCACCTTTCCCAGAGTGTGGGGACATTTCATTTTGTTTAAGCCATTGTGGAGCCTTTGGAGGCAATGATCTCTTGCAGGACTCCGGTTTTTACCTCCACCATGTCCCACATTAGGCAGTCAAATTTCACCTGCCTCAATTCCCTGTGCTGGAGAGGAGATCTTACATAATTTCCCTCTCAGATGACAAATGACAAACACTCTGTACCCTAAAGGTGACGTTCATCATGTTCGTGACTCTGTGCATGGCGTTTCTCCCTCAACGATGCTTTGAGAGCTGTTTGGGTGAAAAAAAATCCCAGAAATACGAAACATTTGAGGGATTGCTGTCCCCTACTGGGGCACAGTGTGAGGTTTAAAGCTCAAGAAACCAGAAATCAACACCACCTGTAAGAGCTGAGGGGCCATCCCTGCTCTCCAGCGCATTGCTGTTATTGTTAGGTGCACTCTTCAGGAAGGTGGGGCTGGGGTGGAAAGATACGAAATATTAAAATAGAAGATAGAAGAAAATCAAACTCAGGCTGAGCCAATCCTGGCTAATAAAGGATGCCAGGAGTTGGTGTTAATTTGTGTCTGATTTAAAGTGCTTGGTGGGTGGAGAGAGAACAGCCCACAAGAGGCAGCTGGGCTCCTTTTCCATCCCCCAGCCCTGCTGTTGGAGCGGCGTGGTGGGGGAAAGAGGAGCACACAATCAGGCGATTCATCCCCACGCTGTCGCACTTTGCAAAGGCAAAGGAGAAGGAGGGAAGGAGGGAGAGGGAAAAAGCACTGATCCAGTTCTCATGAAAAGCACTGGCAGCAAACTTTATGCTCCTGCTCCTCTAACCAGGATCTACCCGCTCTACACATGTTTTTTGGCTTTTTGTGAGTTACCAAAGGGCAGCCCTGGCAAAAAAAAATAAATTAGATTAATGTTTTCCTCATCTTGCTCTTTGGGTCAGGATTGCTGAGGGTTGAGGGGAGTGCTCTGATCTGCTGCTGGTACTGGCAGGGGTCACAGTCTACTCAAAAGTTGATGATTTATGTGCAGGGAATGGTAAGACAGGGAAAAAGTCCCCCACTGATGTGGCTCCAAGGCCAAATCAGGGAGATCAGGCTCTACCTGATCCCACAGAGGTGATACCTGTATTTGCTCCCCAGAGGGACATCAGAGAGCTGGGGCTGCCCAGAGTGGCTATGGACTCCCCATTCCTGTAGGGATTCCAGCCCAGCTGAACCGGGATCTGATTAACCTGGTCTAGTGGAAGGCTGGACCGATGGCAGGGGGTGGGAACTGGATGGCCTTTAAGGCCCCCTTCCAACCCAAACCATTCCATGATTTGATGATTCTCTGATCTCCCCCACCCCTCAGTTCTTGGGGAACACCTCCTTTTGCTGTCCATATCCATGCACCCCCTCTGAGGCTCCACGTCTCCTCATAAATAACAGAGGGGTTACAGGCAGGCACGAGAGTGGTCCCGTGATCATCCAGACCAATTAATTATTTCCACGCTCCTTGGTGAAGCTTTGGCCCAAGGCAGTGCCAGGACACATGGTGGCAGATGGCTGAGCCAAGGGACTCTCTCCAGCCCCTCTCAGAGGGAAGGAGGGCTGAGGTGTGTCCACAAGCTGTGCCATGCCTGGTCCCAGAGCCAAAACACAGCCCCTGCTCCTTATCCTTCAGCAGCAGAGCCCATAGCCTGTGGAGACAGACAGCAAAAGGGCAAATTAGCATTGATTTGGCATGTGGATTCCTGTTCTTCAGGAACTAAAGGAGGGCCATCTGCTCATTGTGTCTGGCACGAGGTGGGGGCTTGCATTCCCAACCATGCTGTGCTGGATTCCAGCCTGGAGCTACATGTGGAGATGCCCCTGCCCCTCCAGGGGTTGTCCTGGGAGACTGGAGACTTCCACTGTGCTGGGTCAGTCCATCCTCTGGGCAAAAAAGGCACCAGTCCTCACCCCCTGGCACCTTCCTCATCATTCCTACTTTTCCTGGCTCACTAAAGCAGGTTCCTGTGCTGCACAGGTGGGTTTGTCACAGCAGGGCTGCTTGGGAACACCTGGGGCTGAGGTTTCCCTAAACACTGCTGGCTTGGAAACAGAAGGAAGAGCCTCAAAATCTTTCTCTGGAGGAAATGGGGCAAGAAGAATTGCCAGCACATGGCTTTGTAGCTGAATTCCCCTCCAAGGTCTTGGGTCTTGTGTAGTAACCTAAATTTAAGCCCTTTTGCCTGCAGACCTCCAGCTGCCCTCCAGCTCTTCAGTCCTGTTTTCCTCTCCTCCGAGCCAGAAGTAAATAGTCATACAAATAAAGGAGTGTGTAAAAACCCCAGATTCTGCTGTCATCCCTGTGATGAAGCATCAGCCAAGCCCTCCTCAGAATAAATATAAACCGTTCTCCTTCAGCCCTTCATCTTCATCACGGCTGCACACAGACAGCTCACTAACCCCAGCCCTGAACCAGCACATCCTCAGTGCTGCACAAATCACTCTGTAATGTCCTCCATCATCTCCTGTGATTGAACAAAGCCAAGGAAAGTGAGAACAGAGGAAGAACTTCATCTCCCAATAACCCCTCACCAGTAATCTCCTCTCCCACGTCACATTGCTCAATGGTTCCTGGAGAGAGGACTGGAAAGGGGAACAGAGTACATCTGTCTCCTTTATGCAAATCCTGAACTGCTTGTCATGAGACTGATGCATGAGATGCGAGGAATAATCCAGCTTGTTAACGCCTGTGATGTGATTGCATCCCTCTGCCAGCCTCCCTGCATTCCAGCATCCCAGGGTTTGTCACAGGGGGGCCTGGAAGGCAGGTTCTGCCCCGAGGAGCCTGTGAGGAAAAGGGGAGGCTCCAGGGAGCACAGCAGGCAGGATGCTTTGCTGTCCAGCAGGGTTAGCTCAGGCACAGCCCTGCATGGGTATGAGCATGTGTCTCCAGGGGAATTTAGGTCAGGGCAGATCACCATCCATCCCAAGGGCTGCTTTCCCACAGAGTGGAGTGGGAGGATGGATCAGGCCAACCCACTTTGGGTGGGGTTTTTAACAACGTGGATGTGATTTGTGGCACTCTTTTTAGTTTCAGGCTCTGTAGATGGTTTGGCAGTTTGAACATAATTTTTGTGGCTGGATACAATATCCCTGCACTTTTTTAAGATAGATGAAAGAATGGTTATTTAGGGAAGGAGTAAGAGACATAGAATCATGGAATCATACGGTGGGCTGGTTTTGGAAGGGATTTTTAAAAATCATCTACTCCACTCCTATACTTCCATGGGCAGCAGCACTGTGGGGCTTGGTTTGAAAGGGTCCCTGGAGGGATCTGGCTGCAAAACCTCTGCCATGGGCAGGGACACCTTCCACAAGACCAGGTTGTTCAAAGTCTCGTCCAACCTGGCCTGAAACATTTCCAGGTTTGAGGCAGCCACAGCTTCTCTGAGCAACCTCTTCCAGAGCCTCACCACCCTCATTATAAAAAATTCCTTCCTCATATCCAACCTGCACCTAGTTTAAAGCCACTGTCTCTTGTCCTGTTGCCACAGGCCTTGGTAGGAAGCATCTCCCCCTCTTTCTTACAAGCCTTCTGTGTATTTTGAAAGGCTGCAATGAGATTTGCCTGGAGCCTTCTCTCCTGCAGGCTGGGCAGCCCCAGCTCTCCCAGCCTGTCTGCACAGCAGAGAGGCTCCAGCCCTTGGATCATTTTTTTGGATGCTCTCCTGTGTACCCACTAGCTCCATGCCTTCCTTGTGCTGAGTGATCCAGCCCTGAAGTCTCACCAGAGGGGCAGAATCACCTTCCTCTCACCCTGCTGGCCACTCTTCTTTTGAAGCATCCCAGGATCTGGTTGTTTTTTTGGGCTGCAGTCTCACACTGCCAGCTTGTGTCCAACCTCTCATCCACCAGTATCCTCAAACCCTCCTCCTCCTCAGGGCTACTCTTCATCCATCATCCCTCAGTCTGAAATTGAGGATTGCCCTGGGTTGGGGCAATCCATCCTAATCCTACCAAATCCATCTGGATAACCCATGAAAGGCTGAAAAAAAAGCACAGAAAGAGCTATCCTGAGATGGGCAGCTGCTCCCAGACCACCCTGCTCAAGAGCAATGGATTGCCCTCTCCTCCACACATTCCCTAATCCATTTTGTCACCCTTTTATGCCTTTGGCCCCCAAAGCATCCTGTGGCAGTGAGGTCCCCGACTGAATTATGAGCTGGGTGAAAAACTACTTCCTTTAGTTTGTGCTCAGGCTTTGGGGTCAGTGAGGATGGCTCCTGCCTCACCAGCCTTGATTCACTGCTGCTCCCCATGTGGACCTCGGGGAGAAGGTGCTGCAGGAACACACATATTTATTGTTCTTCTGCTTTACAAGTGCAGGGTGCAGACTTCTGCTGCTTCAAGGTCATGGCTGGATCCAAAACCATGGAAACTTGGGCCTTCAAAAGGGATTTGCTTTGTCTCTGTTTTTTTCCACCTTCAGGGGCTGTGCTCAGCTTGGTAGAAAGGTTGCACACCCTATTTAAGCTTAGATATTTCTGCCACCTCCATGACTCTGGGAAGTTCCCATTTGCCTACTTTAGTGTGGTATGAGAGATTCCAAAACCCCTCATTTCAGAGCCTGTGGAAGCAGATGGAATCTCTCCCATCACTAAAGAAGTCCTGGAATTCAAGTTCTTCTGTAGTCCTCGCTCTATGGACAGTGAAAGTAAGGCCAGGGTTGGTCACAGCTCTGGTTTTACTAAAATGTCCTGTGTTCCAAGTGTCTTTTGTAGGCACAGCCTGAATCTCCATCTTGCCATTGCTGGAAAATTGCAAATCTGAGCAATAGGATCTCACGGTACTTCTGTGTGCAGTTTAATGACGTCCTCGCTGGGCATTGGAAACTGAATGCCTAAAATTACAAGCTGAATTCCTGTTGTCAGAAGGGGAAATGTTCCCAATCCAGTTTTAACTTTGCTGAGGCAGCAGCATTCAAAAACAGCATGGTGCACCTTCAGGGTTGATGTAAAATTGGACTCTGATGCAGTCTTTCCATCTTTTCCCAGCTGCCTCCTAGGAAATTCATCGCCATCACTGGGGGAGTGGAAACATTGTTTGTCTGGTGGGGGGAAACTGAGGCAGGGTCATTCAAAGCCATGGAAGGAGCCAGAAGAAGAGCCCACATTACATTTTCCATGCACTGGGGCTGGTCAGAGGCCTCTGGTCATCCCCTGCTGCTGATTATGCCCAGCCAGGTACGAGCTGGAGAGCAGAAAAGTGGAAATCTCCTTCCCTGGTGCTGGGAGAAGCACTAAAACTTGAGTTTGTGCAGATCCTAGCCCCAAACTGGTTGCAAAATCAGCTGTTTGGGTCTTTGTCTCCTTTGGTTTCCCTTGGGCAGTCCAGCTCTGAGGTGGCATGGGGCAGGAAAAGTTTGGGTTGGAAGGGACCATAAAGATCACCCAGTTCCAACTCCCTGTCATGGGCAGGGACACCGTCCTCTATCCCAGGCTGCTCCAAGCCCCATCCAGCCTGGCCTTGGATAATTCCAGGGATGGAGCAGCCACAGCTTCTCTGGGCAGCCTCTGCCAGGGCCTCTCCACCCTCCCAGGGAAGAATTTCTTCCTAAATTTTGGCCTGCAACACTGAAACATCACACCAGAGAGCATTAGACCCTGTGGAAGGCTGTTCTGCTTTGGGATAGGAGTTCAGCCACAGGAACAGGAGCTGTGTCAAGGCTTTTCTCTCCTCAGGGGCCAGAAAGGGAGCCTGAGGATGGGATTGATGTGGGATGCAGAAGTCAGGAGGGTCAGGATGTGCACCCCAGGAATCCCAAAGCCCAGTTTTATCTGTGCCAAACATCCCTGTGCACATGTCCCTGTGCAAGCCTGAGCCTCCTGCGCACACAGCCCCTCCCTAAACACCCCTGTCCCTGGGGGGTTCCCACTCAGCTCCCCAGCTAATGCCAGTGCTTTTAACCTCCAGCTGAATTCCCAATCAATCCCATCCCGGTTCCCAGCTCCAGTGAGCAGCGATGGGAGCGTTTCTGTTCACTCCTTGGGGTGACCTTGCCCTCAGAGGCCCTCTTGTGTAACCCTCACACTCAGGAGCAGGGTGGTGATGGAGGGAAAAAAGACCCCAAAGGGTTGGCTGTGAGCACTGGCAGGCAGGAATGAGGGAATGGGGAAAATGGGATTTTTCTAGGATTTGCTGGGGTAGAATCCATGGTATTTTTCTGGTACCACTGATGGGGGTGGGTGGGAGTTAGGCCAGGCAGGGAGTCTGGGTGATGCTGGCATGGAGGAAAAGCTGATTTTAACCAGCATCAGAGGGGTTGTGGATTCCCCTGGGAGTGAGGAAATGCCTGGGAACTCACAACAGGCTTGCTGTGACTCCACTCCCAATTGGGATTTCAGTCTGCTTTCCTTAAACTGAGGTAAACTGAGGCAGGGTGAGATGTCACATGGTGACCTCCATAAAGAACATTCTGCCAAGAGCCCCCATGTGCTCCTTGACTTTGCTGTGCCAGGACATCAAAGCCACCCCTTGAGAAGTTCCAAGTCCTGCCAGGGCTCCCAAGGGGCAATGCCAAGGGATTTGCACCCATGTAGAGGAAAGCTGAGGACAAAAATAGATGTGGATTGGGATGAGGGGATGGGGATGGGTGGGAGTTAGGCCAGACAGTGAGTAAACTGAGGTAAACTGAGGCAGGGTGAGATGTCACATGATGACCTCCATCAACAACCTTCTGCCAGGAACCTCCACGTGCTCCTTGACTTTGCTGTGCCAGGACATCAAAGCCACCCCTAAAAAATCCTTAAGAAGCTCCAAGTCCTGCCAGGGCTCCCAAGAGGCAATGCCAAGGGATTTGCACCCAGGTAGAGAAAAGCTGAGGACAAAAATAGATGTGGATTGGGATGTGATGATGCTTAGAGGGCACAGAGAGCACAGAAAACACCTGGTTGAGGCCCTGCTGGAGCCAACAGAGCCCTGAGCCCCCTCTCCTCTGCAGCCACATCTGGAGCACAGCTGGCCCTACTGCTTGGCCAGGATTTTCCCTTCAGAATTTTGACTGGATCCTGGATTTTGAGCTCCAGTCTTTGTGCTCAGCTGTCCCCTGATCCCACCCACTGGAAAAAAAATCATCCAGAGCAAGGAACTGAGCCTGGCCTTGCCAACCCTGAGAGCTTTTAGCCCATCTATAGTTAACATCATCAGGAACAGACACCTTAGTCTTTAAATTAATCTCCTTTTGGATGAAATCCTGGTTGGTTGGAAATGAATCATCATCTCCAGCGCTCTGCTGGAATTCTTCAGATCATGGAGCCCCAAAGGAAGGCAGAGGATGCTTCTCACATCCATCCTTGCAGGTGGGGAAGGATTGGCAGAGATGCTTCACTGACAGAGTGCACAAATCCTGGAGAAGGATTCAAATCTGGCTCCCCCTGGTTGTGTCTCCCCATCTGGCCAGTGCTGAAGGACATCACAGATGGGAGGGCTCAACCAAAGCTCAGGGGCTTTGGAGTTTCCTCATTGTGGTTGAAAGCCCCAGGATGATCCATTTTCAGATATTTCCCATTTCCCAGCCCTCCCTTTCCCCAAATCCCCTCTTCCAGCCTTTGAAAGTAGAAATAGGATCAGGATCCTGACCCACAAGCCAATTTCCATCAGAATCAAACATTTCCCAGCCTGTTCGTGCTGTTCAGGCTGTTTCATATCTGCTGGGAATCTGCAGCTGCCTTTCCTGCTTGGAGCTGGGAGAAATTTGGGATGAAGGATGCTGGTGTGTATATATATGGAATTTATTAACACAACAGGCAGGTGAGATTTTGGCTTTCTCTGCACTCAGGAGACTCAGAGAGAGGCAGGGGAAAGCACATCAGCCTCTGCAGTGATGGAGCAGATATTCCAGGATGTGAGGGGGCCATGCAGAAATCTGTGGTTTGAAAATCATGGAGTTGTTTTGGTTGGAAGAGACCTTAAATATCATCGAATTCCACCCCCTCTGCCATGGGCAGGGACACCTTTCCTTTGCTCAAAGCCCTCAGACCTGGCCTTGAACACTTCCAGGGATGGAAAATGGACCATAAAAAACAATACTAAGGAAAAAAACCTGATTTTGAGCACTGATTTTATGGAAGAGGTGCTGCTCCAGGACCTGTCCAAGCTCCCTGGGTGCCTTCCAGGGTTAACTCCTGTCCCTGCAGCCCAGCAGAGCCGCTGCAGCCAAACAACACTCAGGTCTGAGCCCTTCTTGACTCCTCTCTGTGCTGTCAGCTCACAGATGCCACTGTGTTTTTCCAGGCATTTCCACTCTGCTTTGCTCCCTCACAAAAAACCCTCAAAATTTCCAAGCTGTTGCAGCTTTTTTTTTTTTCCTCTCTCTCTCTGCTCACAGTTCCTTGTGAATAAGGACAGAACAAATTCCTTTTCTGTGTTTTCTCAGAGTGGCAAGGGACTTTTCAGGGCCAGGCATTTTTCTGCCTCAGGCAAAAGGGATATTTAGTGTGATATCTGGGGACTTTCTTTCAGGGAAATGGGAAGCCCCGGGAAGGGAGGATTATCTTGGTGAGAGTGGCTTTCACCCTGCTGGGATGTCAGCCCTGCACCAAGGTCAGGAGAAGGAAAAGCAGAGGGAAGAAAATCCTGGCCAGTGGAACATCTGGAGCCAGTGGACAGAGAAAGAGGAGCTGGAAGTGCTGAACCAGTGGGAACAGATCAGGAGAGGGTGTTGGGAATGCTCCTACAGGCAGCAGTGGGGAAGGATGCCCTTCCTGCAGTCATCTTGATTTTTTTCCCCTTTTCTTTTTTTTTTCTTTTTCTTTTTTTTTTCCCACAGAGTGTTTGTGTGCCTGTGGGTTTGTGTGCACGGCTAAGAGTGCCCTCCATTGGCCACATTCCGGCTGCTGCTCCAGGAGCATCGCCAGCACAGGCAGGGAAGGTGGTGGGTGCTCCACCAGGGATGTCACCCTTCCCTCGTGGGAGGACTGTGCCATGCAGGGACTTTGGAAAGCAGGACATGGCAGCATCCTGCAGGCTACTCCTGCCCAGGCAGAGCTGAAATCTCTGGGCTGGGCACAGCTGCAGGGCTGGACACGCCAGTTTGGAGGTGTCCATCTTGGTGGGATGGGGTGGATTGGGCTATTCAGGCAGAGGGTGAAGGCTGCTGCGGGTAAAGTCAGGATGATTTTACTCCCCACAGGATGGCTGTGGGGGTGCAGAACCTGTGCAGGAATCAAGCAGGAACACGAGGGTGGTGGCAAAATCCAGCCTCAGACCTGGGTCATTCCGGCAGGAAGACAGGGCCCACCATGGTGGTCAAAGCTTGGACTTGGTGACCTTGGAGATCTCTTCCAGCCTTAATAATTTGATGATTCTATGGTTTGCAGGCTCCAGAATTCACTGGGACCAGCACAAACTGGAAGCTCAAACCCACTGGGCTCCAAAATTCGCTGGGACCACCACAAATTGGATGCCTAAACCCCTTGGGCTCCAAAGTTCACTGGGACCAGTACAAAGAGATGCCTAAAACCCTTGGGTTCCAAAATTCACTGGGACCAGCACAAATTGGGTGCCTAAACCCCCTGGGCTCCAAAATTCACTGGCACCAGTACAAATTGGATGCCTAAACCCCTTGGGCTCCAAAGTTCACTGGGAACAGCACAAACTGGAAGCCTAAATCCCTTGGGCTCCAAAATTCCCTGGGACCAGCACAAACTGGATGCCCAAACCCCCTGGGCAGCACAGGTGTGACCTGTGATTCAGTCCTTGCCTGGTTTTGATCTGAGCTGTGGAGGTCTGTCCCAGTGGATTTCTGATCCAGTGGATGCCAGAGTGGGATGGGAAATGCTCAGCAAGGATGTAGAAAAAGTTACCAGGGCTGTACCCAGCTGTGTGAGGGTGCAGGAGCCTCACTGGTGGCTCACAGCTCTTCATAATCCCCTTCCTTGTCACCCCTGACACCCGCACAAGGTATCCAAGGCAGAAGGACCATTCAGACCAAGATTTTCAGCCTCTTTCTGTGGGTTCCTTGGGATGAAAAACCATTTTTTCCAGAGACACACACACAAAGGCAACAATATTTTGGTTTGTCCTTGAGAAATGCAGTCAAAGGACAGCCCAAGGTGCTCCAATGTCACCTGCTGTCCCCAGGCTTTGCTCTGCCAGACCCATCTCCCAGGCACAGATGGAAGGAAAGGTTTGGGTAGGTGTTGTGTGCTCCAATTTGGAATCAAAGGAAGGGACCAGGCAGGGATGAGTCTTCCATCACTCAAAATTCCAGAAAGAGCCAGGCTACCTAGACACTGACTGTGGCAAAAACCATGGGAATGTGGGTAAATTTAATTGTGTGCCATAGAAATGTGACCTCCACCACTGCAATAATCTGATTTTCACTCATTTAACATCACTTCCCCAGCTGCAGGCTGTAGCCTGTGGTTATATGCCCCTCCTGGGGGTTTTGGGGGATGGAAATGTAGGAGATGGATCTCTGCTGACACCCATCAGCTACTCAGGCACCTGTTGCATCTTTCTGCCACATTCAACATCTGTTGAGCCAAAATCCAGGTCTAGAGGGGGCTTTGCCCATCCATTCCT
>NW_005054562.1:299010-309710 GCF_000277835.1 Geospiza fortis | reverse complement strand
GTGAATAGTTAAAAGAGAAAAAGAGAAAAAAAAATATGTTTATGCTCCTTATGGTGAAACCTTCCAGATGGGACTGCACTGAGGGGAAATCAATTGTGAGACTTAACAACCATAACAGGTCTGGTTTAAGTTTGTTGGTTTTCATGGTGCTTTTCCCAGACAGGGGCAGTGAGGGGGAATTTGTTTTGTGCTCACCACATCCTCAGACAGAAGCAGGTCTGTGGTCAGCGTGAGAAAAAATTGAGTTTGTGGCGAGCAGGAGGCCTGGGCCAAATCCCAGGAGCTGAAGTCACCATTAGGGACTGGATTTCAAAACAAACCCTGTCTCCTCATCATCTGGTTGCTATGGAGGCACTGCTGGCTCCTGCTTCCAACCAGGAAAGGCAGGTTTCTGCTCTGGACCAGAGGTTAAGATGACAAGAAAGATGGAGGTACTATTTACAAGAGCATGGTGTGACAGAACAAGGGGGATTGCCTTCCCACTGCCAGAGGGCAGGTTTGGATTGGATTTTGGGAAGAAATTCTTTACTCAGAGGGTGCTGAAGCCCTGCACAGAGAGATTCTGGATTCCCCATCCCTGGAAGTGTCCAAGGCCAGGTTGGACAGGGCTTGGAGCAACCTGGGATAGTGGAAGGTGTCCCTGCCCATGAGAGAGAGTTGGACAAAATGATCTTTAAGGTCCCTTCCCACCCAACCTGCTCTGTGGTTCTGTGATCCTTGTGGGTCCCTTCTAACTCAATATATTCCATAATTCCGTGATCCCTGGCTGGATCAACAGGGTGAAGGTCGGGTAGAGTTTGGATTTGCAAACAGAATGAGCTTTTCCAGCACTGCCCTAAGAGAGCCAGCAGCCTCTCTCAGAGTCTCAGATAAAGCAAGAGCCTTTCAGCTCTGGAATCTGATATTTAAAATATTCACAGCAACCCCTCCCGCTAATCAGGAATTTTATAAGATGTTTGGTAGATGCCTGTGTTTTTTACAAGCAAGACCAGGTTTTCATCCCTTTTTCACTCCTGAATTCTGGCCCCAGAGGTAGGCAGGAGCCTAACAAGGGGAGATTTGCACTGCCGAGCTTTGTAGACTGCAAACCAGCCAGGAGTGGGGATCTGACTTGTAAAAAATTTAAGTCCAAATGCATTTGGACTCCGTGCTGATTAGTGTCAGGTCTAACACACACTCAGGAATGTGGTGGCAGGGGCTGCAGAGATTTGAAGCAGGGATGAAGCACTGTTTGCAAATAGCAGGTCTGACTTTGGAGCTCCCTAACCCTTTCCTGCCCAAAAGAAAAGGTTTTGGCAGAAGAAGGGAGATGCAGAGAGAAGTCTTTGATATGGAGCAGGGAGAGAAACTGAGTGAACATGGAGGTGCATTTAGCTTCTCATCTCCTCCCAGATTCACAGGATGGTCTGTGGGCTTCTCATCTCTTGTTTTTCAGTCTCTCCTGGGGCTGGGATTAGCTGCCTGAGCTGTGGATTTGCTGGGAATTTGTAAAGCTCCCTCTGTTTGCAGTCTGGGAAGGCAGAGCCTGGCATGAGGTGGGAGATGGCAGCGCTGGGGCTGGAGCTGGAGCAGTGGATGCAATGAAAACGAGTTTTCCCTCCTCCCTGGATGCAGATGCCCCGCTCCACAGACTCTCACTCTAATTCCTCCCCGGCAGTGCCACCCTGATCATGGCAAACACATCCCAGATGATCTGAATTATTTGGAGGTTGCAGCCCAGGGCGATGTTTGCCCCCCTGGAATTGGGCTGTTTGCATTTCAGTGCACAGGTCCTGAGCAGTTCCTTTCACTATGAACAGCTAAGTCTCCCCAAATAATGACAGCTGTCTGACTTGATAGGGGGAGATCTTCCTCCCAGGTTCCCCTCCATCCTTTGGAAATGGGGCAGCAGATCTGTTTAGAGTGCTGCGGGGTGAGGATGAGCCTCACCCAAAAGGAAAAGCCTGATTTTCTTTACCTGGGGTGAGCTCAGAGGGAAAAACCTGGAAAGGTGGGAGGGAAAAGGTGCCATGGCTGTGTGATCAGGGAGTCTGCTCTGAGGGTCTCCTCCTCCTGCCTTGTTAACAGAGCCCCTCCCCAAATTTGGGGGTGGACAATTGTGGGAGGGGGTACAAGATAAGGAAAGTCCTGCTGCTCATCTTATTTTCCCCTTCTCTATCATCTCCTGGAAAGAAAGGAGATGGAGGGAAGGGACCACAGGAGAATCTTTTGTTGGGGTAAGAAGGAGGGAGATGTACACGAGTGCCTCTTTGGCATGGGGGGTAGAGGGCTCCGGGCAGCTGGGCTGAAGGAGGAATCTGTGCCACAGGAGGCTGCAGGGAATGCATCCTCAGGGCATTGCAGGGTGGATTCCACTTTGGTTGAAGGGTTTTGGGGGCTGAAGGAGGTCCTGGCACTGGCACAGAGGGTTCTCAGTCTCTGCAGATGCTCTAAGCCTGGCTACAGCACCACAGGCTTTGGGGTGTCCAGCACTCAGGGGTGAAAGGAGAGGTGGGTGCCTGATGTGGGAAGAGATAAAATCTGTCTCTATTGTCCTTTTTTGCTGCTGTACTGGGTGTACAGCTCCATCCATTATCCTGTCTGGCCTCAGGGTTACACCAGAGCTGGGTTCCTGAGCAAAAACTCCCTTCCCTGCCCAGTTTTGGCGGAACGGGGGAGAGAAAAGGAAAGGAGGGGCATTAAGAGGCTAAAAAACAAGTAGTGGCAGAAGGAAGAGAGGACGCAGAGCCCAGCTGGCCATGCTGACCTCCAGCCCACCCTGCCCAGCTGCAGCCTGAAGTCTGTGTTGAACCAGTCAGTCCCTTGGGATGGAGAGAGCTGGAGCCTCCCCAACCCTGATACCAACCCTGTTTTCTTTGGGACATGGTTCAGACTCACAGGCAAGGCTCTGCTGGGCTCAGCAGAAGGATCTGCATGGGCAGGGGGCACTGGGAAGGAAAGCAGGTCACAGCTGTGCTCACCCCTGGGTCAGTCACAGTTTGGCCCCTTCTGGGATTTGGGACACCCCAAACCAAACCTGGGGTTTGGGACACCCCCAAACCAAACCCTGGGGATGGGAACAGCCCAAACCAAACCTGGAGATGGGGTGTCCCTGGGGATAGGGACACCCCAAACCAAGCCTGGGGACCTGGGGATGGGGACAGACCAAACCAAGCCTGGGGATAGGGACACCCCGAAACCAAACCTGGGGATGGGGACACCCCAAAACGAAACTTGGGGATGGGGACAGCCCAAAACAAAACCTGGGGATGGGGACAGCCCAAACCAAGCCTGGGGAAGGGGACAGCCCAAACCAAGCCTGGGGCTGGAGACACACCAAACCAAACCTGGGGATGGGGACAGCCAAAACCAAGCCTGGGGATGGGGACACCCCCAAACCAAGCCTGGGGATGGGAACACCCCAAACCAAACCTGGGAATGGGGACAGCCAAAACCAAGCCTGGGGATGGGGACAGCCCAAAACAAGCCTGGGGAAGGGGACAGCCCAAACCAAGCCTGGGGCTGGAGACACACCAAACCAAACCTGGGGATGGGGACAGCCAAAACCAAGCCTGGGGATGGGGACACTCCCAAACCAAGCCTGGGGATGGGAACACCCCAAACCAAACCTGGGGATGGGGACAGCCAAAACCAAGCCTGGGGATGGGGAAACCCCCAAAACAAGCCTGGGGATGGAGACAGCCCAAACCAAACCTTGGGATGGGGACATCCCCAACCAAACCTGAGGATGGTGATGTGGGGCTGCATCTTCCCCCCGTAAGAAGTGCCGGGAGCTGCTGTGTGGGTTCTCAGCCGTGTGAAGGGTTAATAAAAACAATATCAACAACAAAGCACCGCCAAAACGACTAAATCCCAAATCTCTTCTCTTTTTCTCCCCTCCTCCTTCCTTTCCCTGTTTTTTTCCAGGCGTTGTTTATGGCCACAGGAGGGAGCTCAAATCCAGACATGGGAGGATCGGCTTGATTTCGGATCCAGAGCCTCTTAAACTCTGCTTTTCCTCTAAGCTGGTCCCTGTTATGTCCAGGATCTGGCACCTGCTTGACATTTACTTTGAGTTCCAGAGGACCCGAGACCTAGGATGAGGAGCATTGGATCCGCCCTGAACCTGCTTTTGGTATCTCCACTCTACTTTGTGTGGACCGTGGTCGCTCTGGACCTGGCACAAACTCCCTGCACCACTTTGGTCCAAGGGAAATTCTTTGGGTATTTCTCTTCCTTCGCCGTCTTCCCGTTGAACTCCTCCCTGTGCTCTTGGATTATCCAGAACCCCGACCCTCGCAGGTACACTTTGTACATGAAGATCCTCAAGCCCTCCGGCGTATGTGACCACCAGCACATCCGCACCTACCAGTTCGACTCCTTCCTGGAGTCCACCCGCACCTACCTGGGCATGGAGAGCTTCGATGATGTGCTGAAGCTCTGTGATGGCTCCACCCGCTTTGCCTTCCTCCAGTCCAACAAACAATTCCTGCAGATGAAGCAGACGGCCCCGCCGGGTGTGGACACCTGGCCCATGAGGTGGAAGCCCACCAAGGCTCAGGAGAGGGACTTCTCCGTGGAGTATCTGGTGGTGGGCAACAGGAACCCCAGCAAAGCCGCCTGCCAGATGCTCTGCAAGTGGCTGGACGCCTGCCTGGCCATCAGCAGCAGCTCCCACCCGTGTGGCATCATGCAGACCCCGTGCTCCTGCTCGGGAGGGGAGGTCCTGGATCAGGCCAGCGAGATCCTGGGGTTCACCAGGAAGAAGGAGGATTGCTACAAGGATGGGATTTACCTGGAGAACTGCGTGAGCAGCCCCAAGGACAGCAACGGAGCAGAGTTCCTGGGTGAGTGGAGGGTGGTCGAGGGGGTGTTGGGGAGGGAGGGCTGCTTGGGCTCTCCTCTCACACTGTCCCCGTCACCTCTGTGTCTGTATTTGTGGATGCCTGGCATGAAAAACCTCATTTCCCAATCGACAGGCAGGTCAGGTAACCCACGGGGCTCTTTATGAGCCTGCGACTGGAATTGCAAATCAGCTGCCCCTAAATATTCCCCAAGTTGTTGCAATTCATTCTCGGGGCTTGTTCATTGCTTGTTTTACTCCTGCAGCCTCCGAGCTGCTGAGAGGGAGATGCTTACCTGAGGGTGAGCAGTTTTCCAAAGTAATTACAGATGTCCTAGGAAAAAAACAGGATCCAAGCTACCTCTGAGGCAGGCTGCTATCAACCACTTTTAATTCCTAGGGAAAACTTAATTCTTGGGTCTGGTTCAAAAGGGGATGGCAACAGAAGGCACTCTCGTTTTGTTCTCAGCTTTGTTTTCCTTCTGGAGGCTTTGAAAAGGAGAATTCACCATGCTGCTTGCATGGGGTTACCTGGGCTCATTCCTCGGATATTTCACTGGGTTTTGGTTGTGGTCTTGAGTATGGTGTGGGCTGGAGAGGGACTGGGGAGGTGGGAGAGCCATGAGGAAAAGGGCCGTGAGTCAAGGTGGGATGATCCTGAAGTCTGATCATGTTCTGGGGAGGGAAATGCTCCTTCCAGAGACCTGACACGGTCTTGCCAAGCAGAAGGGACTCAGGGGGAGTCTGAAAGTGGAGCCTTTTTCTTACTGCCTGTGTCAGGTCTGCTCCAGGGTGTTTATTCTCAGCTCCCACCCCAGCATGCAGGTTATGTAAAGCAAAGGTGTGATGTTGAACAGCAACACAGGTGGCAGGGAATGGAGCCTCCAGTTCAGAGAGTCTCAGACCCCACCTGAGCCTCACCCCAAGGTCTCATCTTCTTCAGGTGCTGGACTGAAATGTCCTCTGCCACCAGCAGAAAGTTGACATCTGTCTGGGTCAGGAATTTGGGAATCCTTCCTGGCTTTTCCACCCCTGTTGAGGGTGGGATTTCTCAGGGTTGAGGGGAAGAGGCCAGATTTGCTTTTGCAGTAGGCAGGAGGTGACCAGGCACAGATTTGGGCTGTGCAGAGTGATTTTACTGCAGACTGCAGCCTGGCATTAGCTGGGAGATCAGGGTATGATCAGGTACTCGTGCTTCTGTCAGTGTATTTTGGGCGAGATTTTGTTTCTCACTGGTCTGTGAATCAATACATGAAGGCACAGCCGAGCCATAAATCCTGCAAATTAGTTCTTCAGTCGTGCCTCCCTCCCTGGCCACGAGCACAAGACTCTCCAGATTTGGGTTGGGGTTTTTTTCTTGAAATGCCCTTTTTTCCTGTGTGAACAGCTCTGGGGAGCCTCTCGGAGTTCAGTCATGTGTCATGCCTGGAATTTGCTGATTGGGTGATTTATGCCTTCCACCCAAGCAGTGTGACCTTTCTCACTGCAACCAAAGGTGAAATTTGAAATAAGATTTTCAGCAAATCCTGAAGCATTCAAGCTTAATATTGGCTTTTGTAGGGATCTCTCCTAGTCCAGCTCGAGTGCCTGAATGTTCCCACCAAGTAAATATGAAAGAGGCTCGAGGGTGGCTGAATCAAAATCCTTTTTGGGTGTCAAATATTTGTAGAGTGCAGATAATTTTTCTGCTGGCTGCTCACATCTGCTCCATACTGGAGACAGGGAATTATCATCTTGGCTGGTGGGATGCCATCCACACAGCAACGATGCTTGCAGGGTGCCCGGGCTCTCCATGTGCCGCTCTGTCTGTCACTGTGTCTGTTTTGATTTATGCAAAGGCTTGATCAGGAAGATGGAGGCGAGATCCAATTTGGACAGGGAGTCAGCAATCCCTTAACAGCATCTTGTGGGTGGAATATTTTGATAGGGTTCCTGATTTCCAAGTGCTGATGCTGGTTATTGCAATCATTGCTGTTCCAATTGTATCTGTAGCATTTTGGTTTTTTTTCCCAACAAGCTTTTTTCTTTTTTTCTTTTTTTCTTTTTTTTTATTATTATCATTGCTATTTTTCCCTCCCTGCTGCTTTCTGAGTCATTTGTTGTTTCTGGGCCTGTCTTAACACTTTCATCCTGGAACAAGTGGAGACGCGCGAGTTGTACTGATCTACTCTGATGACTTTAAAGGCACAAGAAGGAATGTGCCCCCCATGGCAGGGGGTTGGAATGAGATGAACTTTGTGGTTCCCTTCCAACTCAAACCATCCTATGAACTACCAGATACCATCCTGAAATATGAAACCTGACGTTCCCTAATGTGCCTTTTTATTCCTTGGGTATTTCCAAAGCAAATGGATGGGTGCAAATCCACCCATGGGAAGTTGCAGTGGACACAGCTGTGCTTTGGCTCATGGCCTGTGGGTGAGATCCCTGTGAAAAGCTTCATTCCAAGAGGATCCCATTGCTCCGGAACCACAGGGACTCTCAAGAAAACATAACTGACAGCCTGTTTTCACTCATGGCCAGTGATTTTACACCTGGCTCAGGTGCACGGGGAAGTTTATGATCATTTACTGGGGAACTTCACAAAGAAACTCTGCCAAAGTCACCTTGTCTTGTGTAAAGCATCTGTTCTTCAGTGTCTGGAGGAAGGAGAAACTGCTCCACGTTTCCTTCCCAGGTTTAGTGAGACTCTCTTTGCACTCACTGTCCCACACAGACATTGCAGAGGGTACAGCAGGCAGTGGTGGGTTGCAGAAGAATCCTCAGGTTATCCCCCAGATATTTTGGTCTTGATGCACATGGAGCTTGTCTTGGTGATCAGCATGACATGCTTTGAAATCTTGGGCAGCTTGAGCTGGAAATGTTTTCCAGGAGAAGACAATTCAACATGGAAACCATTTTTGGCCATTATCAGATTTCCCTTGGCTAATTCAGGAAATGTGGGAAGAAGGCAGAGGTTTGTTTGTAGGTCCTGACATTTAGATGTAAACTCACTTTTTTGGGATGCAAATTGGTATTCTTGGAATAGGTTTTGGGGGCAAGGACAGGAGAGTGAAGAAGGGAAAACCTCCTGAAATGCTGGGCATTGGTTCTTCATGATCTGAAAGTGCTGGTGGCCCTCCCAAATGTGAGCTGGATTCTGTAATTGGAGCTGGAGCTTTAACAGGGATGCTGATGTGACCCTGTAATGAGAGAAGGTTAAATGTGTGCTTAAGTGCTGTGCTGAGTTAGGCACTTAATGAATGTCTAATTAGTCTTGTCTCCGTGTGAGCGTTCCTGGAAGACCATTGCAGTGCTGTCACATTTTGGTGGCCCAAAAAGATAAACATCATTCTGTGCTCCTTCTGCTCTTCATGTCCCCGCCTCGGAGGGATCCAGGATGCTGACTGCAAAACAAGGCTAAAAGTGCCCCTCAAAATATATTATTTGCTTCTTGATAAATCAGGTGGCTCCAGGGCTGGAGGGGTTTTTATAATGGGTGGATAACTGGAACACAGTAATGCTACACTGAAGTGCTGGGGATTTTCCTGCCTTTCCTGGTAAATTTTTCCATTCTTTTGCTGTCCCCATTGCTCTGAACAAAATCAAATCCCCCTTCCTCACATGTGTTCATCACTTCTGTTTTGTTAGTGGTGTTTCATCTTCCACTTTTAGGTGCTTTTTCACCTCTGCCACATTGATTAAGGTGTCTCAGAGTGTCTGATCTCTGTTTGGAGAGGCCCATGAACAAGTTCCTTCTCAACCTCTGCTGCATTAAGTAGGTTGGGCTCCATAAATCTCTCACTGCAGGACACACCCTCCAAACACCTCTTGTTGTTGGGAAATTCTGCTTCATGCTTGGCGTGTTCTTTGGTCAAAACGTGCTTTGGTCTCCTCAGCAGGGCTGAGCTTCTGCCTGGATTTGTGTCTCAGTGGTTCCTGATGGGGTCCATGATGTGGAAGAGGTGCCAGAGGCACAGAAATTAATCAATTCCCACCCTCTCTGCTGCAGGAATCATCTTGTGTGGCTCAGCTCCCCTCCCCTCAAATCTCCAACCTCACCCAGGGCAGGAATAACTCAATAAGTCATTTCCTCTGTTTGAGATGAGCTTCAGTGGCCATGAAAGCTCCAGAGATTGATAAAGACCTGTGAGTAGTTGCCATGGGGCAGATCTCAAACCTCTCCTTGACATCTTCAGCTCCTTATGACACACGCTCTGTTCTTCCAGCAAGAATCCCCCTGGCTGGAGCAGCTGAGCTTGCAGACGAAGGTGTTTGGCTTTGGTTTTGCCTCGGTGCTGGATTTGCCAACCAAATGGGGAAGGGATTTGGGTGAGTGCCTTTCAGGAAGGTGTTCTGCATTCCAGCTCCTCATTTCTCCACCTCTGTCTGTCCCTGGCCACCCCTGAGAGCAGAGGTTGGATGTGGTGAGAGGTGGACAGCAAAACACAAGGCAAGGAAGCTCTGATTTCTCCTCGAGTGTAAAACTTTCCTGTGTAAACTGCTGAAATCATTGGGGATTTTACCTGATGGCCCCCCAGCTTAACTCCAAATCTCAGCAGCTGACAGCAAGACCTGATATTCCTTCCCAGCTCCTGCAGGAGGAGATTGGTTAGAGCCTGGCGCGTAGCAAAGAGGTCACCTTGTCACCTGCAGGGAATCCCCACTGCTCCCATATGGGCAGCTCCCACTGGGAATGTCCCTCTTGCCTGTGGTCAGGATGTTTTATGGATGAGGAAAATGTGGAGAACTCCTCCCTGAGGGCTGGAAAGGGGGATTCTGGCTCAGTTTAAACACTGAGATCTCTGACCTGTGCAAGGCCTGTCTGCCCCACTGTTCTCCTCTGGGATCGTCAAAGACCTTACACTTGGAATGGAATGGAATGGAATGGAATGGAATGGAATGGAATGGAATAGAATAGAATAGAATAGAATAGAATAGAATAGAATAGAATAGAATAGAATAGAATAGAATAGAATAGAATAGAATAGAATAGAATAGAATAGAATGGAATAGAATAGAATAGAATAGAATAGAATAGAATAGAATAGAATAGAATAGAATAGAATAGAATAGAATAATAGTTTTCAGTTGGAAAGGACCTGCAATGAGTACCTAGTCCCACTGCCTGACCAAAAGTTTAATTAAAGCCATTGTCCAAATACTTCTTAAGTGCTGGCAGGGATGGGACACCAACCACCTCTCTAAAAAGCCTGTTCTGATTTTTCACCACTCTCTCAGCAAACAAACCCTTCCTGATGTCCAGCCCACACCTCTCCCGGTGCTTCACAGGGATCCCAGGGAGAATGAAGCGTGAATGAAGCACCACTGTGAAGTGACAGGGCAGAAATTCCGTGTCCCGGCTGCTCTCAGCACTAAACCCATCCCTGCAGATCCATCCCTACAGAGACCGGGTGGAGAAAAACCGAGCAGAGAAAAGCGATCAGTTCCATTGTGAACCCAACAGCTTGTGGACATGATCACAATGCAGAAACATCAGCAATTACCGGCTCAATGCGCCGTCGCTGTCGCAGGGAGAGTAAAGGTGGAATTTACATCCAGTTGCCGAGGGAGTTTCACAGGCAACTACTCCCATTATTGCGACGGGGACTTTTATGGGTAATTTAATGAGTGGCAGCCTGGTGAAAGGTTCAGCTTTTCAGTTTCCCTTTTTTCTCTCTTTCTTCTTCTTTTTTTTTTATTTTCAGTTTTTTTACATCCCCTCCTATTCAGGTTCCATAGCAGTCACTGCAAAATGTTTTGTTTGGCAGTACAAGGTGAAATTAAGGTGCAGGGAAACACTGACACCAGAGTCAAAATCATCACGTCTCCGGAGTAGTTTTCCATCTATGACTGCAGAAAATAAGGATGATGGTGCTGATACCTCAAAGGGAGAGTG
>NW_005054562.1:284420-299000 GCF_000277835.1 Geospiza fortis | reverse complement strand
CATTTCTGACCATTTTCACCTCTTAGCCTAAATATTTGGTCCTCTTTACCACCCACCTTGATTATCTGATATATTTAGGCAATGGGAGCAGGCTGAAAATTTGAATTTTTTTTTTTTATGAGAGGAACTGGACTGCAGAGATTTTTAGGTGTTTGATTCACCTATTTGGTGCCTGACCTGCCTAGACCCCAGATACTCAGAACTGCCCTGCTTGGGACAAATGAACATTGAGCCAATTAATTTCTCAGGGTTTTGACTGTATAAAATACATGAAAACTCTAGTAAAGATCATGCATGATGGAATTATTTTCTCTGCACAATCCGGGCAATGTGTGGATGAAATTATTTCTGTTGCATATCCTGGCCAGAATAAAGCAATGCCTTGATTCTCCAACACTAAAAATGTTGTTGGAGAATTTCTGTTTCTCATGCAGGTTCGATGGCACTTCCAGAGCATCATCAACACCTCTGTAACTCATCCCTTTTCCCACGTCTTCCCATTCTTACAATCAGTGAAATTTTGACAGCACCTACGGGTGTTGATTCTATCTCCTACAAGTCCCACATCCCCCAGGACGGTATTGGAGCAAGCTCGGGATAATTAGGTTAGAAATCTGGTTTGGGATTCTCAGCAAGCATCCTGGGGAGGACTCAGCAACTCTGTGTCTCTGGGGTGGCTCTGCCAATGTCACCTCCAGCCGCTGAATTCCCTTTTGGCACAGTCCCTTCTTGCAGACAACAATCTGATACTGAAATCCCATATTTTATCCTTCAGCACGGTGAGACAGCCAGGCTGGGAAAGGACGTCCTTTAGCACATCAGAATTGCAGATCTGTTGAGTTTAAATATATTTCTTTGTGTTCCCTGGCTCGAGTTTCAATAGAGCGATAATTGCCACACACCTCATTAAGCTGAATGCTCTCAATAGGTCTTGAGTGGTCCATGTCATTAAACAAACAGTTACTGGCTTGGGAGCTGCGCGGTGTTTAGGAGCTGTAAAGAAGGGACCTGGAGGCTGTGAAAGCTGCAGCTCCAGCTTCCTGAAGAAATTGGGCTGCCCTGCCAGCTTTGCCCCGCTGTTTCCAGGGCGCTTTGAGGAGTCTGATTCTTCCCTGTGCCCTGAGGCAGGGACTGGTGCAAGTCCCTGGCTTTTCCGCCTTGCTTGGATGAAAAGGAGGATGCCCAGTCAGGATTTTGGGATTTGGAAGCTGACACTTCCCTGCTCAGTAGTTTGGGTCAGGAGTTAGGGTGTACTTGAGCTGAAGGTGCCCAAACCACAGAAAAATGATGAAATTCAGGGTGTGGCACTGAAAACAGGAGAAACAGCTGGGAGCAGGAGTGCTGTCACTCTTTTTCTGGTTCATATCCTGAATCTGAAGTCTGAAGGACCAAGATGCAGGGTTTTGGCCCCTCAGCTTTCACTGAAACCCCAAGACTGATCAGAGAAAGACCTACAGAGAGATTCTTATTCAGGATCTCCTGGAGGCTGGAATAGGACAAGAGGAATGGTGATTCCACCACATTTCCCTGTTTAATGTGCTCTCCCAGACTAAACCCATGCACATGGAAGGCTTTATTCAATCATCTGTGTGCACTTCCTATGCATCTCTGTATCCCAAGTGCCTGCTGGATGAAATTGAGGGTTAGTTTTGATATCTCCTTCCCAAAACTTGACTAAACTTGTGACCAAGGCTGTCACCACAGTCCCATTCCTACCAGCTCTGGTGAGAAGTAGAGGTATGGAAGAAAGGCACTTCAGGGCAGGAGCCATGGGGATGATGAGGACAGGTTCAGGTTGGCCATTAGACCTCCATAAGTGCCCAGCCCAGAGCTCAGGTGGGCAAGGAAGGAGCTCAGGTGTGCTCTGAGCTTCATGGCTTTAATTTAGTGCCCTGTGAGGCAGCCACAAAAGTCTTTGGCCAACCAGGCTAAAAGTCAGGGGTGCATGTGAATATATCCACAGGCAAGATTTCCCTGTCGATGGGAGATCCCACTCCAGTCTCCATGAACACTTCCAGTCCATGAAGATCACAGAATGACAGAGTGGGTTGGGTTGAAGAAGACTTTCAGCACACCTCCTTCCAACCCTCTGCCATGGACAGGGACTTTCCACTATCCCAGGTTGCTCCAAGCCCCATCCAACCTGGCTTTGAACACTTCCAGGGATGGGACATCCACCAATTCTCTGGGCAGTTGAGCTTGGTGGAAGTAGTGCTGGGTGGTACCAGTTTGCTCTTGATGCCCATTAATCTGGGACTGGGACTAAGTAATCTCTACAGACCTGGATTAGAAGGGTTTTTGCACCAGAATTCCAGTTTTGGATGTGGTTAAGAAGATGCTACTGGCCATTACCAGAAGAAGAACACTCAGGAAGATGTGCAAGGACTGCTGTTCACAGCTGGGTTTATTCAACACTTGTTTTCTTCCCTGTTAGCAGGGATCAGTTAAAGAATTATCAGTAAATTGACCGATGACAATTTCTGTCCACAAAATCCTCTCCTTTTCATGCCCTTTCTTTCTCCTTTATTTAGTTTGCTGGGTTTAGTTGTTTGTTTTTCATTTTAATGTCCTGCTTGATAGGAATTCACAGAATCATGGAATGCTTTGGTTTGGAAGGGACCTTAAACATCATCATTACATTTCAACCTCCTGCCAAAGGCAGGGACTCCTTCCACTAGACCAGATTTCTCAGAATTCCATCCAGCCTGACCTTGGACACTCCCAGGGGATGGGGCATCCACCAGTTCTCTGGGCAACCTGTGCCAGGTCTCCCTGGAGCTCTAGGCTGGAAAACCCCAACTCTCCCAGCCTGTTTTCACAGGAGAGGTGCTCCAGCCCTCTGAGCATCCTCTTTTGGGTCAGCCAAGATCAAGGAGTGATGCCATGACTTGAGATCAGCAATGTTTCTAGGAGAAAGGCTTGTAAGAACCGAAATGAGGGATGCAGGACTCCAGGTGGTTCTTCAAAATGCAGTTTAGTACATCCAAAATATTACAGCAGTCTAGGGTCATGGGTGACAGAGCCTGTGCCTACGGCTGTCAGCTCCAGCTGCAGGCAGGCCTGGAGACCGTTTGGTTTTGGTTACATTGCATTATATACTTTTCTTTGCTGAGCATCTCAATACAGTAGAACCAATCTATACCTTAACTTTTATCTATAGCCTATCATAACTACCATAATTACCATATTCATTTTACTGTTCTCCAATCACTAAAAGTTAGTACATTACAGTTTAAGCCAGAAGTTGTTTTTCAGTTTTCTTGCAGTGGAAAATTCTGAGACCTTTTTTCTACTTGAAACATTTGCTGCCTTGTTTGCCTGTGCTATTTTTCTGCTTGGTAAAAACATCTTCTTGTTTGAGGTGGGTTTATCCTTTGCTCTAAGTCATAAAAACCCCTTCCAACTAACACACCCTTTGCCTCCTTAGTTATCCTGTAAGAGTGGCTCAGCAATTCTTTTTTTCTACATCAAGACTTGCTTCCATCTCTATTCCTTCTTCAGATTCTTCATTTAAAATCTTTCTGCTAAGCATACATATCTGTGAGAGTTTCTTGTCAAACTTTCATCCTTCCCAACAAAGGCTGGCAGAAGGCAGCAGAGGAGCTGCTCAGGAGGATGGCTGGGTTGCTGGGGGGGCACTTGATGAAGAAGAAAAGATGCAGGGACCAGGAGAGTCCCCAGGTAACCATAGAGAAGTCATTAAGGAGATTGCTTGTCGTGCTTCTGTGCTTTTGGGCCACGGAGGAGCTGAGGAAGCCTCTTTGGGGAGTTCAGCCAGCTGCCTCCATGGACCCAACGCAGCTGAGGAATCATCAAGGAGAAAACAGAGATTGTGGGAGAGCCACGATGGATCCCACCTGCTGCCAGGGCAGGTTTGGCTTTCCTGGCTCAGCAGATCCACTGCAGTGTCCCCCTGTGTGCCATCTCTTTCCTCCACCAGCCTTGGTGGCCTGTGCCAGCTCAGCAGTGCCATGTTTGAGCCTGCTCTCACTGGAGCTGGTGGAGTGTTCAGTGTGGGTTTGGTCTTGGCACAATCTGTTGGCTTTTTTTTTGCTTCACGGCAGAGGAAGACGAAGAGTTGAAGCTTTTCCAAACCTTTAGACACCATGACCAGCCATCCTCACTCCTGAGCCTGCTGGATTGGCACTACTGTCCCTTCTGAAGAGCAGAGCTCTGTGATTAGTGGAAGGATGAAATTTCCTACCATGTGAAGTCTCCTGTGATAATCTCAACTCCTCTCATTGCTGCTCATATCCAAATCCTTCATGACCCTCATTTTCCAGCAATGCTTTTGGGATTGTCCTGCTACCAGTACCCTCCTGGGGCTTTTCCTGGATATCTGGAGCATTTCTAGCCTGCCTGAATGGGATGGTGGGTCAGATAAACCAGTTAACTGCTCTATTAGCTATTTTTTTGGTGAGTGGGATCACTCAGACTGAGCTTACACTCACCAGAAAATTCATAGACTGAGCATCCTTGGGGTGAGACTGACCTCCAGTAGTGGTTGAAGGAGTATAAATCAGACAGATTAACCCAGAAATGTCCTTTCCTTGGGGTTCTACCTGGAAAGAAAACCTGGACCAGCGTTTTATCAGGTGTTCTGGGACCTCTTCCTCATGGCCCCACATGCTTATTCTGGTTTTGGGGTTTCACTTCCACTCCTGGGGTGGGGATGCTCCTGTGCTGGGTGCAGGAGGCAAAGGCACCTATGACAAGCAAACAAAAAAATCCCAGGAGCAGAACAAGAGGAGATCTGGGGTTTCCAATATGTGCTGCGTGAGCTGTGTCACCCAGCAGGAGTGGGTCCTGCTCTCTGGAGAGGGGCTGGATGAGCAGAAGGCTTTGGAGAAATGCCATAAATAGGTCTGGAGGCTTCAAAGGTTTGTGGAGGAGTGTTTGTCTTGCATCTTCTCTCTCTGGATCAGAATTCCTCTCAGTGAGCCAGGACAGGCACTGGGCACTCAAATGCTTTTAATACCATGGAAGGAAAATAGAATGAATGAAAAGGTGGTGGAGGAAGGAATGGATGAAGCACAGAGCTGTCCTGGAGCACATCTCCATTCGTGCATGTCCAGAGAGGCACAGGCACACAGCTGGGTCCTGAGTGTGGATGTGCACACAGGGAAATGTGGAGCCAGGCTGCAGAGCTGGTAATGTCCAGTCTGGAGAAGAGAAGGCTCCAGGGAGACCTTAGAGCCCTTTCCAGTGCCTAAAGAGGCTCCAAGAGACCTGGAGAGGGACATTTTGCAAGAACATGTAGTGACAGGACAAGGAGGAATGATCCTAAGTTCAAGCAGGGCATGTTTAGATTGGATATTAGGAAGGAATTCTTCCCTGTGAGGGCGCTGAGGCCCTGGCTCAAATTTTCCAGAGAAGCTGTGTCTGCCCCAGCCCTGGAAGAGTTCAAGGCCAGGTTGGACAGGGCTTGGAGCAGCCAGGGATAGGGGAAGGTGTCCCTTCCTCTTAATATTAATATAAAGATAAGGGATAAAATATCCTAAATTAACTATATAATTTTATCCCAAATCATCTATTCTATTTATACTAAATAATAAGTTTTACACATTTAAAATTTATTCTAAAAATAGAAAGAAAAAACCACACAAGTTATCTTTAAACATACACTTACTCCTCCACATTCCTACTCCTAGACTTTTATTATCTAGAAATAAACAAACAACAAAACAAAACTCTCCTTTATTTTTAATTAATTTTCGCTAACTAAAACAAAAGTTCCCTAAACTATAGTTTTGGGGATTTTTTTCCTTTTCCTTAAACCTATTGAAACCTACATTAAACTAAACAACCAAAAAAGCACCAACAACTCACACCTCTAACTCACCAAGCCAAGCCTAAACCACAACGTTTCCAACACCAAAAAGACTAATAAAAAATGAAATAAACCAAACTACAACCCAAAAAAAACCCCTTTTCTAAGCTTATCATCTCTTTTAAAACAACAAAAAATTTTATTGTTTAATATTGTTTAAGTTTAATTATTTAATAAACCATTTTTCCCATGTTTCTCAAAAACAATTTTCCCAAACCAACTAAAAAAACCCAACTTAATCTACTTTCTAAGAAAACCCTTTAAAAATTCTCTCCCAAATTCACCTTAAACCAAAACAAATACATCCAACAAATACAATATGTCGGGGGGTTGGGACTAAATTATTTTTAAGGTCTCTTCCAACCCAGCCATGGACAAATCCCAGTGCTGAGACTCATGGATCGAGAGCATCCATGGAGACCTGCAGTGTGCAAACTCTGCAGGAACAAGAGGCTGACTCATCCTTCAACCTTTCCCTGCTTGTCCCAGAATGCGCCATGAGGCCTCTCTGTGCCTCCTGGTGCATTTCAGGAGGAGATGGCTTTGTTTATGCCGGTGGGCAAAGCAGAGTTTCTGTTACTCCCCCCAGAGCCAAACCACACTGAGGGGTTCCTCAGAGTGCCTTGAGAGCTCGGTGGGAAAGGACAACCTGAATTGTTTGGGGTTCTGAGGGGACAAGGAAAGGACTCGCTATGAGGTTGCATCAGCCAAAGCTGTCCCCTAATCCCAAAAAAATGTGGGACATGCATCCCTCTGCCCCACCCTCCACAGCACAGACCTCTCCTGCTCCATTCAATGCTCTTGATCTGCTTTAAGTCCAGTTTGTGCTTGACTGGTGGTTTGAACCCCTCCTAGGGACCCCCAGCTCTTCCTCAAAGCTCTCTCCACTCCCTGATGTGAGGTTTATCATGCAGCATCTTCCCCTGCAGCATCTACACTGGGTTTTGGGGCTTTTACTGGAAAGTTGTGGGTTTGGAGACTTTTGGCTGCTCCTCAACTCCTTCTTTCCCCATATCCCAGATCAGGTGTGGTACCTGTGCACAAGCCCAGTGCAGGGGTTGAAATACACTCCTGGCTCCCACATTTGCCATTCCTGTCTCCATTTTCCACCCTGGGGGCTGTTTCCCATTACACCAAGACCCTCAGGTGTGTTTTTGAGGAGCAGGGTCCCTCCAAGGCGGATGCTGTGTTGCTGAGCTGCCTCTCCCTATTCAATCCTCAGTGCAGTGGATTAATTGTGGCTGTTCTGCTTTCGAGGACCATTCCACGGAGGAAGTCCTCTCTTGGAAAGGCAGCACTCACAGAAATGACAACTTTGTCTACCTCACATTTTAATTAAAACTCCAAGTGTTCGCCGTCGCCCCCGCTCCTTCCCTCCCCACCTTTTTCCATCCAGATCCTCCCTCTGCAAATGAACATCCAGTGTCACCTGGGGACAAAGCATTAATTCAGCAATTAAATAATTGAATGCTCCTCTGGCAAAATGAACTATCTTCTGCCTTTCTTGTGTTTTACCACATTTTTTCCCCTTTTTTTCCCCCCCCCTCTTCTTTCTTCTTCCCTCTGGTGAGATAAGGCTGCCATTCTTGAAAGCACTTTTAAATATTCATGTTTTAATTAATGGACTTTATTGCATGAACTCTATATAAGGTAGTAAAAAAGACTGCCTGAGGCACAACACATTTTTTTTTCCCTGTTGTTTGTTCTTGAAGGGAACTAAGAAATAAAAAGCTTAATATGTTTCTTCAACAAACATTAGAAAGATACATAGAAATGACAGCCATGGGTCATTCAGCCAGTGGGGCCTCCCCAATCCACGGGCTCCTTAGGATTGTGGAGTAGGATGTGAATAAATGGGAATCTTGGAGGGATTGATCCCTTCAGGTTCTGCCATGGGCAGAGGTCAGTGGGCTGCTTCTAGAGATGCACAGGAGGAGGTGGAGGCAGACCTGCAATTATCCAGATGTCAGGAAAGCTGGAGAGGGATTTTTCACGAGGGCTTGTAGTGATAGGACAAGGAGGAATGGCCTTCAGTTGGAGGAGAGTAGATTTAGATTACATAATTCTTTGCTTTAAGGGTAGTGAGGCCCTGGAATGGAATTCCCAGAGAAGCTGTGGCTGCCCCATCCCTGGAAGTGTCCAAGGCCAGGTTGGAAAGGGCTTGGAGCAACCTGGGATAGTGGAAGGTGAAACTGGGTGATTTTTCAAGGCCCTGCCAGCTGAAACCATTCTGTGATTCCGTGCTCAAGGGCCCTTCAGGGCTGTGAGTGTTTGGGGCTGAAGAAAATCTTTGGCTGCACCTAGAAAGTGAATTTGTTCTTTTTATTTTAGATGATGCTTTTGTAAAAATAAAACAGAGGGAAAACCTGGACCAGCCACCTTGCCCAATATTTCTGGGATGAAAAACCCAAATATTGATTGCACATTTCTGCTCTGGATTTTTGCTTTTATTGAAGGCAAACAAGCTGATAGAATGCATGAATTCATGAAACATCTGGTCTTGCCACTTATGTATTCTTGCCAAAAAAAGAAGAAAAATAATGTTAGTTTAAACTTCATTCCATGTGGGTGTTTTCTTATGGTGCAGCATGCTGAAATTAGTTTTATATTGGGAGTGTGTCATCTGTAGTGCGTGACATGGGCTCAGCACCCAATTTAGCTTAGTCTTGTGATGGGAGGGGTCTAAAGATGCTGGTCCAGAACCTTGTAGGAGAGCTTAAGCTCTGATCCTTCATCTGCCCATGACCTTGAAGAAGTCGAGGCATTTTTGCACATGATTTTCCCCCTCCTATTCTTTTCTTCCTTTATTCTGACTCAGATCTTGAGAGCAATTGGCATCTTTTAGCAAACAGATGCACAGTGCTGAGCACCAGCACTCCCTGAGTTGTGATGATGGCTCTTAGCAAGTCTGGATGGGAATAGTTGTAATAGTCAATAAATACTCCAGTGGTTGGTATGATTAAAGTCTGGTCATGGAGTTGCTTCTCTTTTAGGAAAAAAAATCATCTGACAAATGATGACACCCTGGCATTTACTCCAAAAAGAGAGGCAATGTCCGGCATTGAAGGAGACAGGTGGGTGGCACAGAGAAAGCATCTTTGGTGGCCCAGGGTAGGTTTTCAGTGCTTCAGTGATGAAATATGTTGTGCCCTGAGGATGCCTCTATCCATCACACTGATTACTCCATTTGCTGCCTGCCTAATGCTGAATTTTTTCAACCTAAATCAAGAAAGAACCAGAGTTCAGTGCAAAGGTGGGGTCACTCCTCAGCTGACCCGAAGGGCTCTGATTTTACACCAGGGTGAGCAGGGACAAAAGTGGGTTGGTCTTTAATAAGAATTTGTCTAATGGAAAAAGTCTCCATTCCATCTTCAGGAAGGTGCTGTCACCTCTGTGGTATTCTATTTGTGGAGGTGAGAACACTGGGCTGTTCTTGTTTGTGCTCTGGTCATGACTGGGGCATCTGCTGCTGCTCTGGATGTGACCCAAGGGTGGGCAAGCCAAGGTTATTCTCTGATAATGGGTCCACACTCCTCACTTGTGCATCAGCACAGCTGCAGGTGGCTCAGAAAAAGAGCTGCAGAGACCATTAAGAGGAGTGAATCCAGACTGAAAATTCTTACTCACTACTCAAAAATCTTTACTGACAGCACTGTGAGAGGCAGGGAAGCTCAGCTTTGGGCAGATCAGGTAATGACAGGGATTCATTTGCCAGCACATGTGTCCTAGGACGTGCCATTCTCCAAGCTCAGTTTGATCATAACCCTCATTACTGTATCTGGGACATCCAGTGCAGTAAATGGTGTGCTGATCTCTTTGTGCCACGAGCTCTTGTCTCTCAGCTCTGATTTGAGCTGACTGTCTGAGCAGCAGAGGAACTCAGCTCTCAGGGCCCGTGTGAGGCAGTGAGTAACTCTAGCTGGCCCCAGTGGAGAATTTCACTTCTCAGCAAGTCACCCTGAGCTCCCCTCTGAGCCAGCAAAGAGCTGCTCCACGAGGTGGGTGGTGGGTGTGAGGGCAGGCCCTGACCTATCCCAAAATAAGCCTCGGACGGAAGGAGTCAGGATCTCTAGCAAGGAGACTGGATATGGAGGAGGAGGATGATGAGTGGTTACGGGTGACATCTCAGTCTGAGCACAGCTTTGCACTGGCTCTAAGTGAAATTATTATCTTTAGGATGAAATGGGGTACAACCTGACCTTACTGGCTCCCCTCCATCCCCTTTCCAAGAGAGGTTTTCCTGTGGGATCTATCCCTGAGGGCTAAGAGCACTGCAGGCAGAATGTTGCTAAAGCCTGTGCATCCCACAGTATTCCTCCACTGCTGAGGCCGTGTCTTTCCACAGCACTAAAGCAAACAAAGAAATCAATGATTAAAATTGAAAAGAGGCTCTCAGTAAGCCTAAACCTTCAGCAGGTTTCCCCTTTCATGGTTGCTGAGATTTGCTCTCACATCACCCTCAGCCAATCTTCAGGTTATTCTCCTGCCTGCCCCTTCTTCATGATCATCCTCAGGTCCTGCCTGGGGGTTGTGCTCCCCACCCTCTTGTTGCTCCCTTCCTTTCAAGCCTGACCTCTTATTGCAAGGATTCCATCTGGAATCTTCCTCAGCCACACCTTTCCGTGCCTGTTTTAATTTGGAGCTGGGCTCAGCGATGAGCTCTGGCTCACAGCAGGCAGAGGAGATGTTTCTTCATCTGGGATTAACGAGATCCAACCCTGTGAGAAGGGTGGAGCTTGTGCTGACACACCTGGTTCTGTTCACTCTCAGCTTGGACCAGCACTGGCAGCATTTTCAGCCTCATTGCCCCTGATTTTCACACTGCAGGAAGGGCTGGGACCAGCTCACACAGCCCAGTGCACCAAGCCTCTCCTTCCTTCCTCTGCAGCCACCACCTGACACATTGGATGGGGAGCTAGTGCAGCTTCAAAACAAAAAAATAAACTTTTTTTAATCACTTCCTTGGTCTGATTGGCTGTGAGGACCCACAGGCAGCTGTGCTGTCACAGGAGGGGTGATGCAGGATAAATTCCAGGGGTGCAAGTTAGAGCTCCCACAGCAGCTGTGCACAGGGAGTTGTGTCCTTTGGGGAATTTCTGAGACCCTGAATTTTTGAGTGAGCCAAAATCATCCTGACAGGGGTGCTTTGGCCTCCCCTCCTTTCTCTGAGCAAGGTGTTGCCCTCCCCCACATCAGCAATATTACAGTGTATGCTGAGTGACTCTGCTCATTATTCAGATGAAAACCAACTGCAAGGGAGAAAAACAGGGATGAGTTTGAATTTGGGTCCATGAGGGGATCCAAAGCATGGAGCAATCCCTGAGCTGTCAGAAAGGAGGCACAAGGACCTGAGGTCTGGCTAAGCTGCCTGCAAAACCCCAGCCCTCGGCTCTGCCCCTGCAGCTGAGTCACCAGCCATCCCTTTTGCTTGCATTCAGTGTAGATCTTGTTAATTGGCTCTTTCATTCCTCTAATTAAATGTAAATGCAGAGTGGATCATTAAACAGGGATACAGGAGCCCTCTGAACAAAGCAGGTTTCAGCTGGAGGAGGAAGCACAGGAATCAGGTTTTCCTCTCTGCCCTGTTTACTCCAGGTCTCTTTGGTAGAGGTGGTTTCCATCCCAAAGGAGCTTCCCTGCTCTTTTGCTGCTGAAGCCTCCTCCTGTGGGTGTGAAAGGGATTTCCTGGCTACACCAGAGTGCTCCAAGGCCAGAAGCAATGAGCCAAACCTGGCTGTCTTCCCTCTGCTGTGCAGTCTTCTGTGTTCCCTAGTCCTCCCTCCTGAGTTTTCCAGCTTTCCCTGCTTGGATGCGGCATCACCAGGGACATTTGGAGCAACTTCTCATGGCACCTTTTGGGCGCTGCCAGCCCTACATTGTGCCAGCTCGGGTGTGATGGTGTTCACGGCCTGGTTTTGTCCTGGCAGCATCCTGCTGGCCAGGATGGAGGAGGGTTAAGCATTCCTTGCTGCTGGAGCCTGTCTCTGATGCCTTGTGCTCGGCAGAGCGGTGACGCAGCCGCGCAGCGTGGCCGGATCTGTGGGCGATGGGAACAGATGGCATTTGCTCCACTGAAAGCAAAGCTCTCCCTCCTCTCAGGGGGTAAAGCGATGTTTTCTTCCCTGCAGGGCTCAAATCTGTCCCTGGTGTGGTGCTCTTGGCTACCTTGGGGCATTAAAGGAAAGGGTTTTGCTCCTGTTGATGATCAGTGTTGGATGCCCTGGATCGTGCTGGAAGCAGGGGATGTGGGGGGTGGGTGGAGCGGGCTGTTTGTCCAGGATGTTTGACCATTCAGATATTCTGAATGAGCAAGAGTGACCTGGCCCCAAACCTGAGTGGACTTCAAGGAGCTGAGCTTGGCAGCTGGATGCTTGGTCTGTGACCAGCTGGATCAGGTTTCTGGAAGAAGTTGGGATTTGGAGGCCATTTAGAGATGAGCACCTGGCTTTCTATTTTTGTAAGTGCTCCAGAGAATGAATTTCTTCACTGTGAAGGTCAGGAGGCCCTGGCACAGGTTGCCCAGAGAAGCTGTGGCTGCCCCATCCCTAGAAGTGTCCAAGGCCAGGTTGGACAGGGCTTGGAGCAACCTGGTCAAGCAGAAGAGGGTGGAATGAGATGGTCTTTAAGGTCTTTTCCAATCCATATTGTTGGAAATTCCGTGTTCCTGTGGGGACAAAGCACCGAGACTCAGGGTGATGCATGCACAACAGAGTTCTGCAGATCTGGGTGGTTTCCAGTGAGTGCAAGGAGGCAGGGGGGATAAAAAGGGTCTGGGATGCTGGGTTAGAGGATTAAAGCCACATCTGAAGCTGTGTGTTCATCTTTGGGGTCACCCCATAAAGTTTGGGGACAGCAGTAAGGGACGGAACATTTACCACGAGCGACTTAGCTCAGTGTGGTTGTGGGGCCTCACTGGGAGAGACAGCTGTGCCCTCCAAAATGCCACAGCTCTGCCCTCCCAAATGCCACATCTCAGCCCAGGACAGAAGTTGCCATTTGGTTAAACGCAGCCACGCTGCAGAAGAAATGAGTTTGTCACATTGAATCAAGGCAGCAGGAAGAACTCCCAGACCCCCGCGACGACTCCGAACCTACGCTGTGTCCCCTTCAGCCACAATCCCCTCCTGCAAGCCTGCTCCTGTGTCATAGCCCATAAGGTTCCCTGGACCCAGGGGTGAGCTCAGGTCATGGGGAAGGGACTGGCTGGTTGGGTTTCTCCCTCTCCGGGATCCAGGGCAGCCACGAGCGCGTGGCTTTTCCTCCGCTTTGCTTCCCCCGCCACACACTGGCCCCAGGGGGGCTTTGCTGCTCTCGCATGGCCTGGTGGGATAATTATCAGGGGGGTGAGGAGCCCAGGGAACATCCACGGTGCTCTGGAGAGCTCTCCCCGCTTCCAACCTGGAGGGGAGCGGGGGGAGGAAGCAGTTGACCTTTTTTTCTGCTCCGCTGTGCCCTGCTCCGCCGAGCAGATGCTGCTCTCACTCACTCCGGGACACACAACCACCAGGAGCTGAGCTCTGCAAATGCAGCCTCTCTGAGGCTGCTGATGGTGGGATATGGTGTCCAACCCCTTCCATGAGGAGGACTGAATGGATTTTGTACCCCTCAAGTGACTCTCCCTGGTCTCACATAACAGAGGAGAGGGGGTTCTGGTCTCTGCTTGTGGGTGCCCAGCATGTCTTTGGGCAAGAAATTTAATGTTTTTGTGCTTCAGTTTCCCCGCATGAATAAAGAATTTAAATATCTTTAAGGCTTTCAGAGAGAGGTTAATAGGAAAAAGTAATTTATTCCCTTCCCTTCCCTTCCCTTCCCCTGTCATTAAGACTCCAAGATCTTCAAATCCAACTTTCAACCAATCACCACCTTGCCCACTAAACCATGTGGCAAAGTACTAAGTCTACCCAGTTTTTAAACACTCCCAGGGATGGTGACTCCACCACTTCCCTGGGCAGCCTATTCCAATATTCAACCACTCTTTCAGTCAAAAAATTTTTCTTGTTATCCAAACTGAGCCTGCCCTAGTTCAACTGGAGGCCATTTTGCCTTGTCCTATCACTTGTCAGGGCTGCTTTCCTCCCTTTGTTTTCTGTCTTATTTTCCTTGCAATTCCCACCTATCCAGAAATACCTACTCCCATCCAGGACTAATGGCAGTGTTCCCTAAACCTGCAGAGGGCAAGAGGACCAGCGAAGAATTCTGCTGCCACTCTGCCTTGGAGTGTACCACAAGCTGGACTTTTTCCTATTCCCAGGAGTCCAAGTGCAAGAACAGAAATGTTTCTTTTCTTTCCAGAGCCTCAGATGGCTATTTATGAGAAATTCTTCCCAGTGAGGATGGTGAGGTCCTGGCATAGGTTGCCCAGAGAAGCTGTGGCTGACCCTGGAAGCGTCCAAAACCCGGTTGGACAGGCCTTGGATCATCCTGGGATAGTGGAAGGTGTCCCTGTCCATGTCAGGAGGGTTGGAATTAGGTGGCAATCAAAGTCCCTTCCAACCCAAATGAGATGATCTTTAAGGTCTCTTCCAGCCCAAGCCATTCCATGATTCTGTGATTCACATCACAGAACTTTCATTCTATGATTCACATCACAGATCTTTCATTTCCTTTTGAACCTTCTTCTAATTCCTAATTAGACATGGGAGAATATTTTCACCCACTTGAAGAGTTTTTTTGTCTTAAATTTCATGCCCTTTTATTTCTCCAAACCCTTTAGAAATCTCCTCCTAACTCCCCCAGCAGTGACACACTTC
>NW_005054562.1:280842-284368 GCF_000277835.1 Geospiza fortis | reverse complement strand
CACAGAAAATTCAGTTCTGTTAAAAGAGTTTGCCTCTTTTATTTAAAAACACAGAAAAACCCAGATGCTTCCATGAAAAATTTGTCTTTAGGTCAGGAAACAACTTAGATATTCTAAGAAAAAGAGTTTTAGGGAACCCTTACCATCAAATGCCCTGATGAATCCTCTTTGCTCTGCTCTGTGCTGAGGTCTTGGCTCTGCTGCTCTGCTGTCACTGGATTTTGTGAGGGGTTTTTTGTGTGTTTGTTTTTGTGTTTTTGTTTTGCTCCTGAGTGAGACCCTATCAGAGAGGTGCTAGAAAAGCGTCTTCAGCCTGGAGATCCTGCTTGCCTGGGGTGTGAAAGTTCTGGAACAATGACTGCTGGAGCATGGCTTTCCCAAAATCACTGTCAATTGGAAACTGGGGTGTTTCACATCAGAATCAGCCACACTTTGGTGCTGGGTAAAATAACCTTTTTATTCCTTCTTCCAGCACCCCTGTGTTGTGTGGCTGCTCTGTGAGCCATGGGAAAATGAAGTTCAGGAAAAATAATTCATGTTATTCATTACTTATGAAACTCTTGTTCATCTTCTGAGGTCTTGGTAGCTCTTCCATTTGTAGATTTTTAACCCCACAAATGGTGTTTTTTTCAGGATATTTATTTGTTTGTTTAAGGGCATGTAGTGACAGGACAAGGGGGAATGGCCTGAAGATGAAGGAGGGCAGGTTTAAATTGGATATTGGGAAGGAATTCTTCCCTGTGAGGGTGGTGATGCCCTGGTACAGATTGCCAGAGAAGCTGTGGCTGCCCCATCCCTGGAAGTGTCCAAGGCCAGGTTGAACAGAACTTGGAGCACGCTGGGATAGTGGAAGGTGGGTTGGAATGAGATTAACATCTCTTCCAACCAAAACCATGCCAGGATTCCATGATTCTCTGTTGGCTGGGGGCTTGGGAAGTGGTTTAGAACTTCCACCTGAAAAGCACAGTGCAGATGGAGCCCAGAGTAGCCTGGGGAGGGCCTGTGGGTGTTCCAGGCTGGGTGAGTTGGAGGGCTCGCTAGACAGGGAATGACTTATCCTTCCCACATGTCCCCAGCCTGAATGATGTTCCTGTAAACCGATGCACAGAGAAGCAGCACCAGTAACAGCTGAAAATGTGCATCATTCCCACAGATTCCTGTCATGACAACTGCAGGTCTGCTTTCCACGTTCCCTCGCTGCCCTCCAAAATTAGCTCCTGCTGTTGCCCAGACAGGGTGGGGATGCAAAAATCCGGCTGAACAATTCTGTCCCCAGACCAGTCTGAAATGTTCTGCAACAATGACCATCCTTTTTAATTTGCTGTATCAAGACTCAGGAACCAGAACCACCATGGGACTGGCTCATCCATCCCTAGGCAAGAGCTACCCAACCCACCCCTAATCCTTACCCAGTCCAGCCCTAATAATCTGTTCTCCAAAAGCAATGAAGGAGCTACCACATCCAGGTTTATTCCTGTCTCTTGTGGGTGTTTGGACTACAAAAAATTTCCCCAGGTTGGAAGGGGCTCTGAGCAAACTGGGCTGGTGGAAGGTGCCCCTGTCCATGAATTACTCAGTCTTTAAGTGGAATTAGATGGTCTTTAAGGTCCCTCCCAACCCAGGTGCTCGCTGTGGGGTCACCACATCTCAATTGCTTTTTTCACAGCCTCCTTCATGCAGAGAACATCTCAAAGCTCACAAGGGAGGAACCTCCCTCCTCTCCCATGAAATCCTTTCAGGAGACTGTCACTGCCTCAGAGTTTGAGCTGCTGAACTGAAAAAGGAACAAAGGAGTTATTTGCAGGATACGTGTTGGGAAGAGATTCAACCTGACAACTCAGCCACGGAGCCTTCCCCGGGCAAGGAGAATGTACAGAACTGAATTCTATTTTCCCTCTTCCCCAGCTGCTGGAGGAAGGATCATCCCCTGAGTTCCTGGATTTTAACCCTATTCTTCAGAGTTCCTGGATTTTAACCCTATTCTTCAGACAACCTCTCAGTAGTTAGTGAGGTCCCTCAGCACTCATCCTCACGTTCATGGCTTGATCATCAGGTGGGAAATGAGAGGAGATACCTATTGGAAGGAGTCTTTCCCAGCTCCAGCTGGGATGATGCTGGGTCAGAACTTGAAGTGATTGCTCAGGACCAGTCAGGAACAGCCAGAGCAGCACTGCTCCAGCCAAGGGGGTTTATTATCCTCCACAATCCTTGTTTTTAGAGATGTGTCTCTTTTGACTTCCGAAGCAATGCACCCTTCCTGCTGCACCTGTATACTCCACCTGAGTTTGGGCAAATGTCAGGGCAGGGTGACAGCCTCTTGGTTTGGGGAGGGTAAGGAAAAAGGACAGCCAGAACACTGGTAGGATGTTGCCAAACTTTTCTACCCCACTCTAAAAAACTAACCCTGATCTAAGCAGAATTATTGAAACCTCAATTCCAGCTCTTCTCAGCTGAAGGAGCTTTTGGTGATCCTTATTTTCCCATCAGGTTCATTGAGATGTAGGATCGTGTTAGGCAAAGAGACCATTTCTCATCTCCATTGTCTCAGCTGAACGGTCTAACTGCTGCTAAGGACAGGCTTTAAGGACAGACTGACCCTTCCTCATCCCACAGACTGACTGATCTCATTCGAAATGGTATTTTGGACACCCTCTAGGCTGCAGCCTGCCCGGGATACCTCACAAGGACCAGGACAATTGCTTCCCTGCTCCTGAGCTCTGGGCCTGGGGCCATCCTCAAGCCCTGAATGATCTGCATCGATTCTCCTCCCCCGGATGCCACAAAGGTTCCCCTTTGCAGATCGTTGTCTCCTTGGTAACTGAACTATATCAAATCGCACAGGCTGGAGCTCATCAGCCTGCAGAGCCCGAGCTGCGAGAGGGGAAGGAGGGGGAAGGATGAGGAAGGATGTGGGAACCTTGGTCTGGCTCATGAGGAGCGTCTCACAGACAGACCCACTAAATCCCACTGGGATTTTTCCCAGCTTCCAGCTCCTGCTGCAGCTCCCGTGTGTGACAGGTCTAACAGCTCAACCACCCCTTCCCAACATTCTCTGTTTGAAGAAGATTTTGGTGTCTCCAGGCACTGCTCCATCCACTCCTGATGGATCTTACAGATCTGTTTCCCATTGTTTTGAGCCCTTCCTGCTCCTACACAGAACTTGCTTATGGGGAGCAGGGGCCATCGCCCAAAGTTGAACCCACAGTATGTGTTTAATTTTCTCTCTGGCTGAAGGTGATTCTATGGGGACGTTGGTTGGGTATTTTGTGTTTTCTTCCCTTCCTCTGTTTGGTGTAACTTTGGTCTTCTTTCAGCATCCCTGGGCTGTTTGATTTGCAAGCAAGTCTGGAAAGTCTGGCTAATTTTGGCTTTAAATCAGAACCAGCAGAGGAAAATGGTACAAAACAGTGAAGATTGGTTTATCCCTGCCAAAATTAATCATCCTGCTCCAGGCATCTTTTCCATTTCTTCTTCGCTCCAGGTCTTCTTTCCCTCTCATTCACCTTCAGAGTCTGAATCTCCTCTT
>NW_005054562.1:232248-280773 GCF_000277835.1 Geospiza fortis | reverse complement strand
TGGGCTCCAGCCCAAAAGTCACCTTGTAGACCCTGTCACCCTGATATTCAGTGTCTGAAAACTCAGACCCAAGCCAGAGGAGAAAAGAAAACAAAACCCAAACATCCCAAACTTGAGTGAGCTTGCAGTGATCCCAATTCCTCCATCTTCAGAGGAAGAGGAAATCTCATCAAAAGATTGCTTTGCTTTTAGTATATTTTTTATAAATATTCATATATTTAGGTTATTTTATTTTTTTTTCCTGGCAATGACTACAAGGGGTAGAAGTCAGTATGGGCAGAGGCGTTTAGAAGTGCAAGTTACCAAAGTCCCAACTCCTCCTGATGCAATTCCTTTATAAACAGCACCAGTTGTACTTTTGGAAGGACATCATTAGACAAGTATTTTCCCTCCAGCCCCTGGCAAAAAGTCAACATTTGCATTTAAATAGTTCTTTTGCTACCAAACAGAGGCATGTTACAGAATAGCTGCACGGAGATAAAGATTCCTTTAAGACAGAGAGAGAGAGGGGGGGAAAATCTTAACCTCAGTGAAAGCCCAGCCCATTTCCCATGTGCTGTCAGCAGAGGAGAGGTTATTTATGCATCCCTGAGTGTGCCCGCTGAGATATAATCTACTGCTCTCAGGAGCCTCTGCTTGCTGGAGGTGGAATTATAAGAATTAAAAATTACAAGCGTAAAACAAGGCCAGTCTAAAATGAAGTATTACCCAGTGGGTGTAAATAATTCATGGGCAAATAACCCTCCTGGGTCCCCCATTGATTCATCTCACTCCACGGATGCAGAGAGGAATAATCTGTTGGAGGGGCGTTGGAAAACCTCCACGGTGCTTTCAAGGGGCCAGGGTGGTTTCTGAGGGCTCTGGGCCATCAATGGCTCCGTGGGGAACGATCAGTGCCAGCACAAAATGGATTTTCCTCTGATAATAAAACCTTTCTCAGAGCTGACCAAGGGAAAAGAAAACACCATTTGGTAAAGGTAAAAAAAAAAAAGTTTCATTACTGTGCTCCAAGCAGCGAGCACCAATAATTTGCCCTTCATGTGCAGAGATCCCTGAAGGACCCACCAAAACTTTCTCCGGCAAATATTTGCCTTTCAGCACAACCAAATCCCTTTCCAAAGGAGAAGCCTGGCTTTTAGGAAAGGTTTTTCTAAGCCTGCTGAGAGCAGGCTGGCTCTGTTTGAGGTTAGAGGTGGAGTATTAGAGAGGTTAGAGAGAGGATGAGGAGTGAGAAGGACGTGAGAACTCCACACTTGGGATCATAATGGAAAAATCGGGATGGGAGCTGGCTGCTTCCTCTTTTCTGAGTGCCTGGCACTGGGTTAGTGGTTGTGTCACTGAAACTTCGGGAAAAACAGAAATTCTCAAAAATTTTTTTTTCTTTTTCCTGTTGGAAAATCAAGACATTACTTTATTCTGGCCAGCATGTGCAACAGAAATAATTCTGTCCATACATTGCCTGGGTTGTGTGGAGAAAATCCTTCAATCACACATGAATTTTACTAGATTTTTCACATACTTACATAGTCAAAACCCAGAGAAATTCACTGGTTCCATGTTCATTGGTCCCAAGTTACACAGTTCTTAGTATTTGAGTTCCTATTGGAACCAATATGATCACCCTTCCAGTGAAGAAATCCCTAAAATCCAGTCTAAATCTCTCCTGGTTAATTTAATCATACCTGATTATTTGTTTTGCTCCTCATCTCTCCAGTGTGTGTCCCTAGCAGGATTTTTGTCTGTGCTGGAGTTTTAGTGCTAGACCAGAGTATTTCCATCTGGGAGGGTTTCATTTTGTGTGATGTTTTTATTAGTCCATGCAGTTGTGTGGTTATAGCAGTTGCAGTATAGATGTGTGGGAATGGTGAGGAATTAATGAATTTTGGGATGTTTTATGGAAAAAAAAATCCTGTCTCATGCACATCTCCCAAAAGCTGTAGCTCTCAGTCACCACTAACCAGACCAAAGGATTTGGTGCATTGTCCTGCATGAGTTTATCACTTACTCAACTTTTCCTGGTTCACATTTGGTGTCTTCCAATAATTCTTTTTATTTTTTGAACTGGTTGGCAGCATTTCCCCACTTTGTGTTCCAGAGAGAAATGCTGGAGTGAGGTTGTTTGTAGTAGCAGACACTCCCCTGTTTTTCATGGCTCTGCAAAGCTGGTGAACCAGTAAGGAAAAAAGTTTCCTGCAAGTCAGAACCTGATTCTCGAGACAGGAAAAGGTTAATTACCTTAGGAGGAAAAGAAGAGCCAGAGGAAATACTGCTTGGACACTTAAGGATGCTTAAAGAACTTTGAAAAAGGAAATGAGTAAGAAAAGAAGGCAGTGTTTGAAAGGAGGGACGCAGCTCTGGCTACTGGGATTATTCATTCTCAAAGGAAACATAAACGAGCTAAACAAGGAAAATGCCACGCAGAGATCACACATTGTTTTTTAAGGACAGGCCCCTAGACAAGATCCCTGCTGCTGAGCTGTGACCCAGCTCCCAATCAATCTCTCCTTCCTGAAATGTCACTAACCTGCACTTAAGTGCAATAAGCCTTCCCAGCCTAATTGAAATTCTGAGCCAGAGTCAGGAGACATTTGCTTCAAGTAGTGTTTTAATTGTCTGCTCCCCAGGCTGGTAACAGGATATTTTGTGCCTTGTATTATTCAGGGAGACACCAGAGCTCAACCTTTCCCTTCAGGCTTGTGCCCCTCCTGTCTTGGGTTGCTGTTCTGTTCTTTATTTGGCCTCTGCTCACGCATTACCTGTGTGGATCCTCGTGTGCCTGCTCAGCCAGGGATCAGAACCAGCCCATCTGCTTGGATGCAGCTTTTTGATTCCACTTTTTATCTAGAAATAGATAATTTCTGGGAGGCATCAGGCTGAAACCAGACCCCTGGGCTTCTGTAGCCTGGAGTTATCTTTTTTTCTTAGGTTTAAGACAACTCCTTTTTCCCAAGCACTTGTCATTATGACTTTCCATGCACCAGTTGCTGTAACCAGGAGATTATTCTGGCAGAGAGTGGAGGAAGACTCAAACTCCCCATGGCCTTTCCCTTTCCTCCCACAAGTGCTGCACTGAAGCCATGTCCAGAAATGTGTGCATGAAACCAGGTGGAAGTTATGGAAATCATCACAAAACATTGCATAAGGTCAGGCATTCTCAAGAAGAGGTAAAATGAGCCTTAATGACCATCAAAGTCCTGCTGGCTTTGGGTGAAACCCCAGTCTGTGCTGCAGTTTGGAGGAGCTGAGTGATTCATTTTCCTGTGAGAACCTTCCTGTCCTCCCCATGAAGGGGATCCTACAAATGGCATACATAGAGATTCAGCCCTTCCAGCATCTATGGACCAGAATCAAGCAGAACAAAAACCTTCCTTACCAGTCTTGACTGTTTTATGTGGGCAGGTACCACACCTGTCCAAAGTGGGTTTGGTTACAATCCCTTTCTGGATGAGATTGTGACTGTGGGATCTGGTGGGGTTTTTGGGCTACAACAGGCTTAGTAAAAACCACAGTGTTTTTTCCAGTTGGGTTTTATGTCCATAGATCATGGCCACAAAGAGCAAAATTTGTCTTTCCCAGTTTCAGCACCTTCCTACATCATTCTCTTTCCCATCACTATCAGAGACACTCCCGTTTTGGAAACCAGGCAGAGGGAAGATGACTCTTTTGGGGTCATGCATGAGATTTCTGACAAGCCTGAGCAAACATCCAGAGTGCTGGTCCTGCCCCTTCAGAGGGCACAGCTCCCTGCACACCTCAGGTGCCCTGGTTCCAGTTTTGTCTGCCCAGAACACCTGCAGGTGCTGTCCTGAGAGGGGACTGCCAAAGGGACAGCTGGACGTGGCTGTGAGTCAGCAGGAGCAGGAGAGGCACCTGGATAGAGCAAGTTCACCACCTGCCTGCAGCAGGCAGGGTTGTTCCTTCTCCTTTCATACAGCTTTGGCTTGTGGATCCTGCTCATTTTAACCTCTTGTGGTTCTCTGCCTCTCTCACCCCTGATGAGAGAAGGATTTCTCTGACCAAAAAACATCCTCAATGTCTGAGGAGGTCATTTTGTCTCCTTCTATAATCAGCAGAGATGTATGAGTGTTTCTAGCAACATGGCCAAATATAAAGTCTGTTTTTTCAGAGTTCTTATTTTCCTGCTTTATTTATGAAGTGCCCAAGTGGCCGGATCTGCACCACAGAGCTCTAAAACCACCTGGGCTGTTTGTTGCTCACCTGGCAATGCTCTAGAGGGGGGTCTGGGGTCTTGCAGTGACCTCAAAATACAGATCAGGCTGCTTTTGTATTACTCCCCTCTAAATCCTGCTCTTATGGGAGAAATGGCCCTCATGAGGGGGTAAATTGTGTTTTATGTGTAATTGATTTGGAGTCCCTCAGAGCTCCGTTCTCCTGTCAGTGCCTGAACAGCTGAGGGCTCCAGGCTGCCGAGGTGGAGACATGAGCTATGCCTGTTTTTTGTAGGGCTTCTTCTCACTCTTTCTAATAAGATGAACTCACAGTCTCTCAATTTCCTTTTTTTTCCTTGCTAACATTTTTTGGGTGTAGTGATATCTCACTCCCATTCCCACACATTGCCATGCTGCCTTTTGAGACAGATTGTGAAAAAGAAACCCAAGTAACATCCAATGGTAACATTGAATTTGACTCATTTGGACAGTTTTGGGAGGTGAAGCCCCTTCCCATAATCCTTCCTCATAACCCAGCTTTGCCAGCACCATTTCTTATTGAGCTCCTATTTTGAAGTCCACACATTCTCTTAGTGCCTGCCAGGAGACACCAGAAAAGGCTTAGCCTCCAAATTTGAACCCTTTATTTTTAATCTATAAAGTTAGACCACCTGAATCCCCCCATGGAAAGTTTCTTGCAGTTATGGTGGCATTTCATGGGCTGCCACTCCCCTTTAGCATGTTTTATCTCAGGAGTCCTCAATGAGAAGTGCATTTGCTAAGAAGGAATGGAGATACACTGATACTTCCTTCTATCAAGATGAGCTACCCAGGACACAGCCAGCTTAAAAATCGATTTTCACATTAGGGATGGGTAAAAGCCAAGACCAGGTGTGCAGGGCTGAGATATTTTCTTTGGTGGCAACAGCTGGGAAGTGCTGGTGCTAATCCTGGTGCTTGGGTAATACCTAAAAGTATCTCACAGATGTGTAAAACCCGTGGGTTGTGCCAGATCTACACTTGGTCTTGCTAAACAGCTCGGCCAGTAGATGTTGCTCTTGGCTCATACTGATGTGCTAAAAAAAAAAAAAAAAAAAAAAAAAAAAAAAAAAAAAAAAAGATGTATCCAACCTGAGATATCTGGGAAGGATCTGAAGCCAAGTAGTGCAGATCCATCCTTCAGCAGCTTCCTGCTCTTGGCCTTTATGGGCCATCCCAGAGAAAAATAAAATACGACACAACTCCTCAGACAGCAGTCACTGGTAATTAGTAGATACAATTATTAGAGGTTGTTTGCCTCGTGTGAAGTGAGAATTGCTGGCCAAGCAGTTGGTATCTCCAGGGGAGGTTGCATTCATAGAATCACAGAAAGGGTTGTGTTGGAAGGGACCTTCAAGATCACCCAGTTCCACTCCCTGCCATGGGACAGAACCTTCCACTATCCCAGGGTGCTCCAAATCCCATCCAGCCTGGCCTTGGGCACTTCCTGGGATGGGGCAGCCACAGCTTCTCTGTGCAACATTTGCCAGTGTCTCACCAGACTCTGAGTGAAGAATTTCTTGTTAATATCTCAGCTAAATCTCTCTTCTATGACTTTAAAACCACTCCTACTTGTCCTATCATTATCTGTCCATGAAAGAATTCTCTCTCCCTCCTTTCTAAACCTTCTTTTACTACTGCAATGAGGTTGTCCAAAAGGGATTTAGCCATGTTCCTCTTTTCATGGAGTGTTATAGTAAAGGGAATCACTTGCTGCACTGGCTCTCCATCCTGAACAGTCCTAGCAACCCAGGATAACCCAACCACTCCTGACTCCTCTGAGCACCAAAGGTGCCAAAAGCAAAAAAGGAGGCAGGGAAATCTTCCACCATCTGTCACCATCCTCTATTCTCATATAGATCAATTTCCAGTCAATCTGGAGAATGTGCTGGGAGGAAAACACCACCCTTGGTCCACCCAGGACCCGCCTATTTGCTCAGACAATCTTGTAGCACAGGGATATTTGTCTGCCTTCCCTCATAGAAAAAGAAATAGCTAATGCACATGATGATTAGCAATTAAGTAGGGTCAATAATTTGTAAAGTGGTCTGAATCCCTGTGTATCTGTTACTAAACCCACTCCTCTCTTCCCTCTCCACACACACTCACCTCCCTCGCTCTGCAGCTCCCATCACAGCAGTGATTGGGCACTGCCTAATGCAGGCTCTCAGGATCAAGGACTGTCTGTGACTGTTTTGCCTATGGAGTGCCAATCCCAGAGCGAGTCTCATTTTACTCAAGGCCTCTTAACACTGCTGGAATATAAATGGCAAATGGGAACAACAGCAAAAGTCATTTACAAATTCCTGGGTAAATGCTGAGCCTTGGTGGCATCTCCTCATCTGTGATGATTTAATCGCTGGATTCTCTGCCTTTCTTTTCTTAAGCAGCACCTCAGACCAAGGGAATTTCACATCAGATTTGTCTCTAGGAACAAAGGGGGTTAAGCCTTTAAGACCTTGATCTCTCAGGGCTGAAGATTATCAGTGTGAGGGACTGGATCAGCAGACTCAGGGTTAAGAAATTCTCATGGGGATGCTTTCATTGGGGAAAAGGTTTTCTTTTAGTGATGATTACAGGAGAAATCAGAGGGATACTTCACCTGTAGCAAGGCAATGTGTGTTCAACATCAAGACATTATAAAGAACAAGAACTTAACTCCTATTTAGTTTTCAGGCTAAAAACACAGGCTGAGACCACAACTCTGCTGCCTGCAGGACCACACAATTCCATTGGCATTTTCTTGTGCCACTCTGGGACTTTGAAGGGACAGACACCCCCTCTCTCTACTGATAGAAAAAGCAACGACTTTGGGAACAGTCAATTACAAATCAGGCTGAGAATTGCTTTATTCATTCTAATCCAGCATTTCTGAGGGATCTGTGAGCAAATTGCTGTGCCTGCAGTCTGGTTTATACTGCCTCAGCTTCAAATTCCCAGCAATGATGCTAAGGACTCTCATGCCACACCTTAATGTCAAAAGATCAATATTAACCTCGTCATTATAATGCTGGTAAAGGTTGATGATATTGATTTCTTGTCCTTGGTGCCATGGCATGTTGGATACCACGTGGTGATCATCCCAGATGCAGAACTGCAGCTGCTGCCTCCTAAAAGTCTCATTAAGCAGCCTGAAAGGAGCTTCTCATTTGAGTGCCTCCAATGGCTTGAACATATCTCTGCCTTCTCCTGAGACTGAAGAAATTGGAGAATTTAGGATGATATTCTCTACTCAGAAAGTGGTGAGGCCCTGGCATAGGATGCCCACAGAATTTGTGGCTGTCCCACCTCTGGAAGTATTCAAATCCAGGTTGGATGAGGCTCTGAGCAACGTGGGATAGTGGGAAGTGTCCCTGGCCATGGCAGGAGGGCTGGAACTCAATGATCTTTAAAGTTCCTTCAAACCAAAACATTCTGCTATTCTATGACTTAACTTCCCCCAAATTCTCCCTCACCTCACCTAACTGTTACACAAGCTGTAGTTTGCCTTTCTGGCTCTGTTTTGGGAGTTGTTTGTGGAGCTAGAAGTTCTGGGTGACACAAATTGTGTGATATCCTCATCAAAACTGCTCTGAGAGGGGACACTTGGCTCCTGAGTTGTCCCCCCAGGTGATTTTCTCTCTGGCCTCCTGGAAAAAGTTCAGCAGAAGACAATTTGACTTCTCTCAGTGTTGTAAAGATACCATGGGCAAGTCTTTTAGCTTTACAACACCTCCTCAGTTCATCCTGCAGAAACAATAACGGTACAGCCCTGCCTTGCAGTGCTCTTGCGGCAAGAAATATGTCACAGCTCGTGGAGGAGAGAGAAACTGCAGTGTTGGGGACCACAGGAATCCTTCAGCTGGAAATGCTGTCCAGGAAACAAGATGGAATTGCACGGGCTTGCAGAGCCCTGGGTGTTGCATTTCATGGTGTTCATGGGTTCATGCAGTGTTCTGCAAGTGTTTTATAGATTAAAATCATGGCTCTTCAAGCCAGGAAAGATGGAACAGGGAATCATTGAATTGTTTAAGTTGGAAAAGTCAACTCAGTCTAAGATCAGTGATTCTTAGGTTTCTGTGGTTGAAATGGCTCCCGAGGTTTTCTCCCAGCCCTGCAACTGAAGAAGTCGAGATTCATCGGTTCTGCTTTTCAAGGTTGTTTATTTTCTCTTATCTATTACATTCTTTCTGTGACCTGCTGAGGTCTGTCCAGCAGGTTGGTTCGTGGCACACTGACCACCTTTGGGATGGTGTTAGCTTTTTATACTAAGTGTACTTTATTTACAATAATTTTCCAGTACCTATCACCTATGTTAGACAGTTTGTCTCTACTCTAAACCAATCCAAAAGTTCACCATCAAGAAGAAGATGAAGGACAAGAAGAAGAAGAAGGACAGGACACACCCATATTCCTCCATCTTGCCTCTTGAACCCCCATTCTAAATCCCCAAAATTCAACTTTTTCACCCTGTGACAAATTAACTATCATTCTACTTAAACTCTTGTGACTTGTAAATCTTCACACAAAGTTGATATTTTTTTTTCCATGGGCTAAAATCAAAGGCACAGGTGTTTTTGACTCTGTGCCAAGGTCTCTGAGCCCCTTGCCAGGGTCTTGAGTCATCCTGGGCTGTCAGAGGAATGTCCTGGGTTCCGACAAGTGAGTCCAGCCATTAACCCGGCACTGCCAAGCCCACCACTAAACCACATCCCCAGCAGATCATGTAAAGACATGAAAGGAAATTTCACAAATGCTCTCCTTTGATTGCCTTTTATGAAAATAGATAGTCATCCTGGTATCAGGGAAGCTTCCACTCAGCTTGGGCTGCACAGTTAGATTTGAATGGGATCATATATTCCTGACCATGGGGAGGCGCATGTGGCTGAGCAAGTCTGTCCCCTCTGTGCTTTGGGGTCTGCAGCAACGTGAAGAAGCAAACAGTGCATGAGCCCAGCTCTGGTGTGATTTATACAAATTCAGAGAGGTTCAGGGCGGAGAAGCATTTCATTCCTCCCTGGTGGTGCAGGCTGGATTTCTCCTCACAAGTCTGTTCTCTGATATTTTGCCTGCTCTGCTTTGAAATGAGTTAAGTGATTAGGCCTCTATGGCTTTCTTTTGGGAAGATTCTTCCATGGTTTTATTTGATCTCCCATTCCAGACTAAACATTCCCTTTCTCATTTCCCTGCCCACCCCCCTCACCCTTTCCACATAAATAATCTCTCTTTATCCCTAGTGTTTCATTTGCAGAGATTCATGTAATAAGCACAGCTTTATGCTGGGTTTCCTTGAAAGCTGCACACTGGCCTCATTTCCATCTTCCTTGAGTGATTTGTAGAGCAGAGGGAGATTGAAGCTGATCCTAAATGATTGTCCAGATTTGACCTCGTTACCTTCATTTGCAGGGACTGGGGAATGCTGTGGGAATCAGTGGCAGCTTTGGCCACTCAGCAGCTTTCAAAATATCACATCATTTATTTGGGTGCCCAGAAGGGAGTGACCTGAGCAGATTTTGGCAATTTTGGTGATGGGAAATACTGACCTGACCTGGAGCTGGCTGTGCCCTGACAACATCTCCATGAAGGACAGTCGCAGGGTTAAAGTCAAGGTAGGAAGACACCAAGCAACTGGGAAAGTACCAGGAACCATCTTGTTGTCCAAATCAGGGTTTTTTTGGCCCAACATCCTCTCATAGCAGTGGCTAACAAGGGAAAACAGCACAACAAGACAAACATACAACATCCAGACAGCCTGAGAGGAGGTTCTGGCCAAGTGGGGCTCAACATCTTCTCCCAGGCAACCAGAAACAGGAAAAGAGAGAATGTGCCAGGAGAGATTCATGCTGGACATCAGGAAGAATTTATTCACTGAACAGCTTGTCAGGCATTGGAATGGGCTGCCAAGGGAGGTGATGGAATCACCATCCCTGGAAGTGTTCAAGAAATGATTGGATGTGGCACTGCGTGCTGTGATTCGGTCAGCAAGGTCAGAGGTTGGACTCGATGATCCTGAAGGTCCTTTCCAACTTTGTACAACTCAGCAGCTTGAAGCCCAGGGAACTTCTGGACAAGAGCTGCTGGGTTTTTATCTATTACCATTTATGGGTTTGTCTTTCATGCATCTCCCCAGTTATGTTTTATATTCATGGCAACCTTGGTGCCTTTTCCTGCTGTGAAAGCGTTACACCATTTGACACCGCTCTGTGTCTGTAAATTATGCCCTTGACTGGTTTTGCACCTGCCTCCTGCCCATTTCATTTGACACCCCTCAATTTCAGTGCAGGAAAACTCAAGGAGCAGTCAGTCCCTGGTTACCTTGCCCTGCAGCTCATGAACTTTTAATGCATGTTTATAATTTTTCTCCCCTCACCAATCTCCTCTCCGTGGAGAAAATTCAAACAATCATGGAATGATTTGGTCTGCAAGGGGTCTTGAAGATCACCTCATTCCAAGCCTGCTTTCTTGTTCAGGGACATCTTCCATTATCCCAGGTTGCTCCAAGCCCTGTCCAACCTGTACTTGAAAACTTCCAGGGATGGAGCAGCCACAGCTTCCCTGGAAAAATCTGTGCCAGGGCCTCACTGCCCTCACAGTAAGGAATTCCTTCCTGCTATCTAACCCAAGTCTACCCTCTTTCAGCTTAAAACCATTCCCCCTTGTCCTATCATTGCATGTCCTTTCAATGAATTATTGTGCTTTTTAGGGATCTTGGGGTGTTGGTTTTTATATTCATGTCCACAATCTGCAAAACAGCAAAGTGTTCCATGGGATTTATATTGGAAAGGGCGGACAAGGAACCATTGGAGCGACTCACTTGTGCTGCTGTGGGTTTCATCACATGGGGCACAAGGAAGGGACATCCCCCTGAAAGATTTCTCTCCTTTTTTTCCCTCAGAAGGGACAAACTGAATGTATGACTTTCCAGGGAATGATCACTGGTTGGTGTAAAAGAAGGAGGCCTTCAGAATAACCCCTTCTGGACTTGCTCTTTTCCAGCACCAAAGGAAGGAGAGTGATAAAGGAGCAGCTCCCTGACTTGTCCCATTGTATAACAAATTCAGGATTCAGATGGTATAAGACAATCTCATACTTGATCTCCCTTCAGTATCCTTCCCCAGTATTTGCATAAGAAATGACATTTTTCCCCCTCATTTGCTAATTGAGATGATTCAGAAACTGTGATATAAATCCCACTACAAATATTCCCAATGGTAGCACACAGAACTGTGGTGGGGTTTTGCAGTCTGGACGTGTTTTTCAGACACAAAATGCCCTGACCTACCGAGTTGGAGACAGCTGCCAACAAGATGGGTCTTCAGCTGGGGTCAGTGAGAGGCTAAATCCAAAAAAGCAAAATCAGAGGTGGATATGGAGTATCAGCAAAACTCCTTTTGCTTTATTGATTGTCTTGTGTAGATTCTTTAGTTTTTGCTGTTGTCACTGCCATCTAATTTAAGGGATTGCTGTTAAATTAAGAGGCATGATTGAGTGACTGTCATCTGAGACACATTGCAGCTGTCAGCTGTGAAGATAAACTCTGGATTGGGATGCTCATCTTCCTGAAGATCAAGGGTGTTTGGACGAGGCGTCTAAGTGGAACCCTCTCAGTTAATTTGCAGTAGGAAAGACCCATTCTTTTGGAATATCTGCTTAAGATTCAGAATGAGAAATGCCAAATATCAGCTTGCTGGTTGAGGTAAACCACCTCAAAATTTTCTCCATTTAACCGGAGAATTAAATGCGTTGAGTCAGCCTTGCATGAAAAGTAATTTGTTTTAGTCCATGGTCATGATAAGAACTGACTGAGGAGGATCAAAAAACTCTTTAGAAACTGGATTAAAGGCCTCCCTGAATGACAGGCACTCATACCAGCCATGAGCCTCAGATGCAACAGCCACCTTTGTTAAAACACATTCTAGGAGCTTGGGCTGCTCTCCAAAAATAAAAAATACAAGTTAAACCTGGCTGTGTGATCAAGGTGACAGCTGCTGGTTGTGGTGGGAACCTCTGGAGCTAGAACCTTGAGCCACAGCTCCTCCAGTTTAGGAGGGGCAAAGGGCAAAGTGAGAGAAATCCTTGGTTCTATGAGGCCATAGCTGAGAAAAACTTCACAAAGTGGGAACGGGTTGGGTGTGTGACCTTCGGAGGATTCTGTGCCTTTGAAAAGCAAAATCCTGCATAGAGCAGTTGCAGCAGCCTCATTATTTGTGGATTAAGGACAGATGGCAACTCAACCCGCATCGATCAGCAGGAGCAGCAGTTTGCTGAGAGCCCGTGGAACAGGACTCCAGGGGTAGCAGGGGCTGCCTGCAAAGGGTCCCATTAACTTCAGAGCGAGCCTGCACTGCATTTCATGTGGATTCCTCACTTCCCAGCATCAAAAAAAACCATCCAACCTCATGCTCAAAATGGAAGAAGGGGCAGAGCAAGGGATTGTGTGGTGGGCAAGTGAGGATGGATGTTTTATGGAGGGTGAGGAGTCCATGGGGGCTGTGTCAGCTCAGCCAGCAGAGACTGAGGGATGGACTGAGGGATGTGCAGCCTCTGCAGGGATCAAATCACACTTGCATCCCTTCTGCAGCTCCTGCATTGGGCTGAAAACATCTGTGTGATACCACAGCCATTGCAGATCATTCCACAGCCATTGTAGGTAATTCTTTTCATAGAACCATGGAATCATTGAGGTTGGAAAAGATCACCAAGCCCAACCACCAGTGTAGCACCCCCACCATGTTCACCACCACCATGTCCTCAAGTGCCACATCCACACCTTGTCTGAGCACTCATGGGGATGGTGACTCCACCTCTTCCCTGGGCAGCCTGTTACAGTGCTTAACAACCCTTTCTGTGAAGAATTTTTTCCAAATAAATAATCTAAAACTCCCCTTGGCACCTCTTGAGGCTGTTTCATCCCGTCACTTGTTACTTGGCTGACACCCACCTCACTACAAGCTCCTGTCAGGGAGTTGTAGGGAGAGATGAGGTCTCCCTTCAGCTTTTTTCTCCAGGCTGAGCCCCCCCAGCTCCCTCAGCCACTCCTTCCCAGAAACCAGATGCAGCAGTGGGCACAAGAACCCTGTGTTTTCCTCATGGCACAGCATTTTCCTCCCTGAAATGTGGGATAGGAATAACTTCATATAATAGACCCTTAACCACTTGTTTACAGCTCCACTAAAAAAGACAAATCACTTGAAGCAGTGAAGGACTAGACCCAGGAAAAGAAGGAGGTTTTCAAAAGGTTTATCTGACAGCCAATAAACAAGATAAATAACATGCAGCATTTAATTTGTCAGGACCATGGTACAACCTTATGATAAAAAAGGACTGCTCCATAAAGTGGGGAATACCTTTGTCTTGGCTGTAAATGCCTGGGTTGATTTACTAAGTGCCCAGGTAGTTCTCTAGCTCCTCTTTAGCACTCACAAATGGGATGGAAACTGAGGAGTAAGGAGAGGAAGGAAGTTATCTGAGCTCAACTTCATAAACTGATCTCATTCCAGTTAAGGATTTGAGATCATGACGGTTTTTATCTTATTTTGCCTGGTTCTCCCATTGCTGAGGATAAGCAGAGTAAGAGTTACCCTCTCTGCTCTGCTCTGCTCTACTCTGCTCTGCTCAGGTGAGACCCCACCTGCAGAGCTGCCCCAGCCCTGGGAGCCCAGCACAGGAACGACATGGAGCTGTTGGAGGAGTCCAGAGGAGGCACCAAGGGGATCAGAGGGATGGAGAAGCTCTGCTGAGAGAATTGGGATTGTTCAACCTGAAGAAAAGAAGCTTTAGGGTTACCTAATTTTTGCTTTCCAGTACCTGAAGGAAGACTACAGGAAAAATGGAGAGAGAATATTTACAAAGGCGTGGAGTGACAGGACAAGGGGGAATGGCTTCAAACTGAAAGAAAGGAGGATTGGCTTAGATATCAGGAAGAAATTCTTCCTTATGAGGGTGGTGAGGTCCTGGCAAAGGTTTTTCAGAGAAGCTGTGGCTCCCTGGAAGTGCCCAAGGCCAGGTTGGATGGGGCTTGGAGCAAACTGGGATGGTGGAAGGTGTCCCTGCCCATGGCAGGAGGGGGGAACTCGATGACCTCTGAGGTCCCTTCCAGCTCAAACCATTCCATGATTCTGTGATTCTGTGATTTAAGAAATCAAACTCTGGCACCTTCATTATCCCTCCCTCTTTCCTATAGTGAGACCAGACAGCATTAATTTCTCTATGTATTTCAGGAGATCAGTGCCATAATGGATCATATCCCAAAATGCAGAAGTGTTTGAATAATCCATGATCAAACTGGGAACACCGCGACAGCCAGTGAGTCTGGGCCCATATTTTGCTCACAAACGCAATATAAAATAACTTCTAAAGACACTGGAGCAATTATGTATTTTGTCTCAACAAAAAAAGCATCCCAAATGTATCACAATCCAAGCCAAGGCTTGCATGAAGCTGCTTTCTCCCTTCCCCAGCCTCACTGTTAATCTGCAAGGGAGTGAGTTGGAAGACACACATCCTGAAAAGGGCAAGCCTGAAAAGGGAGCTGATTAACTCCTAAAGGTCTCTGGTTACAGATATCCTATTGATCAGCCCGAGGCTGTCATCAGGATACCTCCCATTACACCGATGGTTTCCCTTACAAAGGAAACACAATCTGTCTTCCACAAGGAAATGGGAGACAAGCCTGTGGTCCCGTGCTGTTTAGAAAAGTGACCAGCACAGAAAGTGACTTTTGAGGGAAAGACAGTCTTCTTCAAGGTCAAGTATTTGTTTTGTGCCAGTAACGACTCCATCCTCCATGCTGCTGCCAAGATCTCTGGGCACTTTGCTGGCAAGTTCACTGCCCTCCATTTCCTTCCTGCTCCATTTTACTTGTTATTCTCATGATTAAATATCTGAGCAGCTTCCATGGACATCAGCAGTGGAAATGTTGCTGAGCCTGTGTTTATTTTCTCTTTGTCTTGGAGGGAAAAGTTGAACCACAACCAGGCTGGAGGTAGCAGAGTATGAACTGGTGGGTTTTTGCTGTGGAGGTGGACAAGTGTTTGCCCATCCCTGTGCAAGAGGGTGCTGATAACGTCCCTAAATTCTGATCTAATTCCTAGTTGGGCTCCTTTTTCTAAACAGGGCTGGTGTCCTGTGAAGGGAACAGCAGAGCCCAGAGCTCCGAGTACAGCCACAATCTCATAAATAGCAATTCAGGGAGGCTGAATCAGCTGAAGTGCATCATTTGCATCTCTGAATTCTCTGGCTGCTGGCAAGGGAAAAAAAAAAGGGGGGGGAGGGTGTGGGTTATTTAATTTTTATTTTAAAAACAAGAATTTTCCCAGTGTTTCCTGTCTTCACAAAACCCTGCATCTTTAGCTCATTATCCTTATCTGTGCCTGAGCACAGCACAGAGCTGAATTCCCTGGACCTGAAACATCTCCAAGGGTAGCTGTGGGTAATGAGAGAATTCACAGCAGGAAAAGCAGCCATGTGAAAGCAGCCACCTCTGGGCTGAAGGGCCACCTCTGCTCCTCCCCATGAGGTGGACAAACAATGGAGCAGAACAGTGAAGCCAGGGCTTATTTCAGCAGATTTTAGATTGCTGCATGTGGCCGATGGGGAGCGAACTGACCACTGAGGGATGTGACAGCTTATCCATCACCTGAAAGGACTGGATAACCCCCTGCTGACTTTTACAACCCAAAACTCAGCCTTGTTGTGCTCCCTGCTGGTGTTTGGACTGTGGGAGGCCATCCAGATTCAGATGGTCTTCACAGTCCATCCTGTCATCAGCATTTATGGACGTTCCACCCAGGCCAGTCGCTCTTGGCAGGAAGCTGGAAAGACACAGGGTGGAGGAGGCTGCAGAGGCTCAGAAATTCCCTTTAGTAGCAGGATCATCCTTGCAGCCAGGTGGTTTGGTGGATCCATCAATTTTCAGAGCTGTAGATTGTTCTGGGGAAAGCTGGGCGTTGCTGACACCAGCACTGAGCATGACCTGGGAGAGGAGCCCAAAATGCACCTTCATCTTGCTCCCTGTGGGTTCTACAAAGGGTTCTGGAGGATAATGTCATTCCCATGTTACTCCTCCACCAAAGCTGTCCTTGAGAGCTGTGCCTCTCTGTGGCTGGTGGGGTCTGCAGTGTGGTGAAAGGAAATGTCTTTTTTTTGGGGAGTATGAGTAGTAGAACCTTATCCCCTCTCATCTTCCTTGTCTTCACATTGTGTGTTTGTGTGCTGGCAGAAGGAGGAGGCACTACCTCATTGATGGTGGATTTGTACCTTGAAGTGGGTTTTGGTAATTTCTTCTCGGTTTGGAAGCCAGCAGGACAAAAAAATGGACAGAGGATCTTGTCAGAGGGGAGCTCTTTGCCACAGTAAGGACAGGAAGGCCAAGACTAGTTGGAATCAGAATATCCTGAGCTGGAAGGGACCCCCAAGGACCACTGAAGTCCAACTCCTGGCTCTCCACAGGACAGCCCCAGGAACCCCACCATGGGCCTGAAGGCGCTGTCCAAGTACTTCTTAAACTCTATAAATAGGAATAACTGAAGAGAAGTCAATGTGAAGTCAGGCAATGCTTCTCCCTTCCCCTTCTTGACTTTCTGGGTGTCCTGGTTCAGGGCAAATTTTGGAGAGAACCCTCCAAAGGAGCTCCCCTAGGAAAGCAGATTCAATCGGCCCCTCCCCCTAGACAGTCCGGGAGAAAAATACCTCCTTGGAGAAGAGTGGAACAAAACCTATCTATTAAACAATAAAACCTAAACAATATTAAACAATAAAACCCCTTGCTGCTCCAAAAGAGAAGACAAACTCAGAAAGCGCTGGAAATGCCATGGCCCAGGCCCGGCCTGGTGGGCCACAGGTGCTCTTCTGGCGTTCAGGCCAAAGTTTAAACAGCTCCAAAGAAAAGGGAAAAAAACCCCAAGTGGAACAAAACCTATCTATTAAACAATAAAACCTAAACAATATTAAACAATAAAACCCCTTGCTGCTCCAAAAGAGAAGACAAACTCAGAAAGCGCTGGAAATGCCATGGCCCAGGCCCGGCCTGGTGGGCCACAGGTGCTCTTCTGGCGTTCAGGCCAAAGTTTAAACAGCTCCAAAGAAAAGGGAAAAAAACCCCAGAGTCCAGGGAACTTCTTTGCCTCAGCTAGCTAAAACTATCTAAAACAAAGGAGAGCTCTGTCCTGCTGTAGTGTCTGAAAACAAACTGCTGCTTCTCCTCTCCCCCTTCACTCTCTGGAACAGGTCTTAAAGATGGAAAACTTATTATTCAGCATAAACAGAACAAGATTATTGGGGATAAAAGCATCATATAGTGTCACAATCCGTCCTTACGAACAGGGTTTGTGATGGTTCGTGGATTTGATCTCAGGGTGCAAAAAGAACTGACATAGTGTGGGGGGTTTGAAATGATAATCAAAACAAATGCACATTTATTGAATGACCACAGCAAAATGCGATAGAGAGATTAAGGGAGAGAAAAAGATAGAGAAAAAAAGAGAGAGAGAGAGAGAGAGGGAGATATAGCTACCAAATGTAGAGGCAAAGTCCTTTGGTCCAGTCCAGTCGAGGATCCGCCTGGTTCGTCGGGGAGATCTCAAAATCTCTAGCTAACTCAGAGGTTTTTATTATGATAATTCTATTGAAAATTGTGAGGGGGGGGAGGGAAACAGATACAATAAGGAATAGATGTAACAGGTAGTCCATGTTCTCAGCAGTAAACCAGAGCCATTGTTTTCTTCGTCCAGTGGTCACAACCTGCAGGCAAACATCTCGCTTTGGTCAACTTGCCTCCCCCACACACCTCCCCCGGGTTGGGGGTTTCAGTCCCAGTCCTTGGAAGGAGAAGAGGGGCCTTTTCACGTGGGGGTTTCATGTCTCAGTCCTTGATGGAGAGGCTCCTTACATCTCAGTCTGTCTGTCACGGTGGTTGTAAATGAGTGAGGGTCTTCTGTGGGAGACCATCTGAAACTCAGGAGAATCCAGCCAGGCCGAGAGGTGGGACAGCTTCCAAGGCTATTGTTGCAAAAAGGGCACGGTGTCCCCTTCTTTGGGCTCAGTGTAGCACACAGCAAACACACCTGTGAAAACAATAACTTAGCACTGTGCTCTCAGGTCTCGGGGCCTTTGGCGTGTGACTTTCTCCTACAGGGCTAGACAGGGGGGGTCTTCTCTTCAGTGGTCCCCAAATGGTGATCATGAGGCAGATGAGGGAAAATTTGGACAGACTCTCACAATAGTCAACCCAGGACACTGGGCTACCCTGCAGTTTCCAGTCCCACCACTTTTAGAGACATTCCATGTGAAAAACGCCAATCGCTTGTTTTTTTATAATTTTAAAAGTTTAATAGTAATAAAATGGTTATAAAAATAGTAATACAGTTAGAGTAATAATAATTTGGACAATTTGAATTAGGACAATATGAGACAATAGAGACAAAGAGTTACGGACATCCGGGTACCTTTTTCTGGGCAGCATGAGCCCGAAAAAGGACACATGTTAACAGAGGATTAACCCTTAAAAGCAATAGCCTGTCGAATATTCATACACCTCTTACATGATGTATAAATTCCATTCAAACAAAAGATTCTGTCTGGTCATCCTCAACTTCTTCCTCCTAGTCCTAAGGCACCTTTGATCTTTAGCTAGGTAGGAAGAATTCCGTTTCTTCTGATAAGAGAACAATAAATTCCTTTTCTCTGAAAGATTTAGGTGTCTTGTGGCTGCTATCTGGTGTGAGTGCCTCATTCCTTTCATAAAAAAATATCCCACTTACATAGTGTGACGGCGTTCACAGGGGTCTTAGGACGAGGGAAGAGACGAGAATGTTGACTCCATGTTTCAGAAGGCTTGATTTATTATTTTATGATATATATTATATCGAAACTATATTAAAAGAACAGAAGAAAGGATTTCATCAGAAGGCTAGCTAAGAATAGAAAAGGAATGAATAACAAAGGCTTGTGACTGACCGAGACAGTCCGGACAGCTGGACTGTGATTGGCCATTAATTAGAAACAACCACATGAGACCAATCACAGATCCACCTGTTGCATTCCACAGCAGCAGACAATCATTTTTTACATTTTGTTCCTGAGGCCTCTCAGCTTCTCAGGAGAAAAAATCCTAAGGAAAGGATTCTTCATAAAACATGTCTGTGACAACATAGTTCTTATTTTAACTACAAAAGTTGCCTTTTAACTACAAGACTACATTTATCATATTATTAAAACGTTAATACAGCACTACTAATCAACACACCAAAATACATACAGTAAATATCTGCGTAGAGCCATATTTTCACACTTTTCACACCCCAGTTTTGAGTCTTGGCAGCTGGAACACGGCAAGCTCTGGGCTCTCACAGAGGCTGACGGGGCTTTTCTGGATCTTGCCCAGGTGGTTGGAACTCCTGGTCGGCTTGGGGCGACTGCACCAAGGACTGCGGGGGCGGCCTGCAGACCCGCATGCGCTCCTGCAAGCCGCTTCCCAACGAGGGCCTGGCCTGCGAGGGAGTGCTGGAGGAAGGACGGCTGTGCAATAGGAAGGCTTGCAATAGTAAGTGGAGGCATGTTCCCTTGCACGCGCGGCTCCCGGGAGGAGGAGGAGGATGGCTTCATCCCCATCGAGGATGGAGGGTGCTGCTGAGGCTTGGGGAAGCTGCCCCAGGGCTGTGTTGGAGCAGGGAGCCCAGGGGAGTGTGTGGATTTGGCTGTGCATGGCCCTGCCCGTGTCCCTGCCTGTCTCTCATGCACACGCACACGTGCTGGCACAGTCTTCCTGCACCTTCCAGGCCTTCAGCCCAAAGAGTTTATAGGAATCCGTGAGCAGGCTTACATCAGGTTTTCTTATCCTGGTGCCACGTCCTTACAGGCGTATTTTTTTTTCAGTTCTCCCAAATAATTAAAGCTGAGAGAGATGTTAATCTTGCTTCTTCTTGGTTTAGTTCAACAGCAGTGACCCTGCCCTTTTCTTTTACAAATGGAAGCTCCTGGTGATAAGATGCAGAGAAAGATCTGGCTGCTAGGCAGGGACTGAGTGATGCAAAGGCTTTGGTGTATGGTCCACTGTCCCCCTGTAATGCATCCTCCTTCCAGGTCCTTTTCTCCAGGGAAGAGAGCACAGAGTGCCCACACCATCAGATAATGATGTGTTGAGCTGGTGAACCTTCAGCACTTTCATCCCCAGTTCTTCTATTTCTTTAAGCTGTGTTGGGAGGGGAATGAAGAGACAAAGCCAACTGCAGACACAGCTCAGCCCAATAAATGCAAGCAAATGGCTGGTTATAATTTTTCCCTTCTTTTTATTTCAAATTCAGAGTAGAGAATGTTTGAATAACTCCTCTGACTAGTCAAATAACTAAGGAAAGTTCAACTGTCTTCAAAGGCTGGGAAGTATCTCCTGATAAGGCGGAAGTTCAAATAAAGAGACACAAATATATTCCTCTAACAAGGGCTAAAATGATTTCATGAATTTTTTAACATTTCCATAAATTAAAAATATGTTGCAATTAGGCTTAGACTTTTTTTTTTTTAATGAAACCTGGTGTATTGAATTCTGTCTCCTTGACTCACAATTGCTAAATTCCCTCTGAGGTTTGCCCTCACCAGGGATATTTAATCTGTGTCCCCCATGCTTGGTGGTGAGTTTGTAGTCATGACTCAGCTGTGGCTTGTGGCAGGGACAGTAGGAATGCAAGGACCTGGAAGCTGGTCCTGAAAAAAAGTCAAAAGTCCAGCTGTGGGATTGGGGTGTGCCTGAGTGGAGTTGGAGGAAGGGCCACACCAGTATTGGTGTGTGAAGGAAGAGATGGCACTGGCAGTGGGAGAGGGGGATCTGCAGGGCTGGTCACTCTTTGACCATGGAAACACATGGGACAGCAGGCAAAAAAAGCTCCTTAATGTGTCTCTTCTATGCTGGATAAACTAGGGGGGACCCAGTTCCCCAGATTCTCTTTGCAGGACGTCCTTCCTCATCCCTAACCATCTTCCAAGCTGTCCATGGGACCTGTTTGATTCTTCTGCAGGCCTCTTGAAGTGGTGAGAGGGAGAAGATCCTGTTTTCCAGGGCCAGCCTCATCAGGACTGAGCAGGGGCTGTAACATCTTCCCTTGATCTTCCCCAGGGGCAAAACTTTGGTTTCTCTTCATGTTAGATCTCCTGAGGTTGTGGTGGCAAGGAATGGGATGGGGTAGAGAACCATGGGCTGGATTTCCATTGCATGGAATATAGCAGTGAAGAATTAATCATTTTTTACTCATTATTTACTTCACTTTTTCTGGAACACAACAATCAGCAAAGCCAATCCTAAGTGCAAAAAAACCTGAAGGGGCTATGATTCAGTCAATTACTTCACTTGTCTTCCTGTCCTTTTTCCATTGCATTCCCAGCCAATTCCTCCTCCAAACTGCAATGAGATTAGTTCAGCTCAGATTATTTGGGAAGAAGGAATTTTAAGCTAAGTAGAAAGTCCTAGTTTGGAAGGAGAATACACACACAGAGTTAGGCAGCAAAAACTGATTTATTCCATTGAAATAAATTAATTCTGATTAATTGTCCCAAGAACCTCTTTGCAGACAAGCTGCTGAGCCCCATTTTGATGTTTTCATGCTGGAAAGGGTCTGAGGGGATATGTGAGCAATAAATCTTTCCAGAAGACTTCTCCATGCACATCTTGAGGTCTGTGTCCTACTTCAAGATAAATCTGTGTCTCTTTGTATCAAAACTGTTCACTTGGCTCTGAACTTGCCTCTAAGTGAGTCTGTCCCCTGCTGCCTTTACCCAAAGAGATGCACTTTTGACCCAAGAAGTGTTTTTAATTTTCTTGCATGTATCTTTTCCTTCTCTTTACTTTGATCTGCACCAAAACCTAAGAGGATTTGAAAGTAGAATAGAAATCCTGTTTTAAATGTGTCACTGTTATTTTCATATTGGCTTTTGCTCATAGATTTGTTAGGGATGCGTAGAATATTCTTTCTTTCCCTGGAACTGTTATTATTCTAAGTGTTCATTATAAGCTGCAGTTAAATAGATTCTAATTATTTCTCTTTTTAATTAAAAGAATAAAATGAAGAAAAATGGAAAAAAAGAAAAAAGAGGAACTGGCCAGGAGAACAACTTTATCTTCAATTGTTCAGCATTTAAGCAGCTTGTAATAATACCTGACCAGTTCTCCAGGTATTGTGGAATAGCTGAAATCTTAATTTTCTAGTAGGGAAAAAAAGCAGGAAAACATATTTTCCTTGAACAAAGGGCCATCTGTAATCCTGATAAAACAGCAGAACAAAACAGGGATGAGCACCCTGATATTTTCCTCTTTTCTGTGAAGGTAAATTGAAACTTGTCCACTGAGAAATTGCTGGCCAAGCAAGTTGGGTTAGAATAACACAGATCTCCCCACCACCTTCAAAACAAGGATAAACACATCTTTTTTCTTTCACTTCTCCTCCCCCACTTCTGCCAAACTGGCTCAGGAGCTGATGAGTGATTAGCAAGAGTGTTTTAGCTGTTTAATTGGATCTCCTCTCTGGGGCAGGTTCTCAGAGTGATGACACTCAGCTCCCTGGAGCTGCTGAGAGGAACTTTTTGTGGAAGATCTTCAAGGGGTTTGTTGGTTGTTTTATTTTGCCAGGCCATGGCAAATGTTCCAGAGCTGTCTTGACACACAGCTCTTCCCTGAGGTGGACCTTGCCCAGGTCCTGCCATTTTCCTCTTCCAGAGCTGCCCTAGGTGGGCCTTCAGCAGGTCTCAGCATGCAGGAGTGGGAGTGGTAGGAAAAACCTCTCAGTTTTTCCAAGAGCTGTGACTTGCTCCAGCCTGGTCACCAAAATGTGGGTGCAGACACCTGGGTCCCAGAGCTGAGTCTGAACACATTGCCTGGAGGCCACAGAGGTTAAAATTAGTGCACAGGGGTGGCTGAATGACCCCACAGGTACCATTTTTATGTGGTCTTTGTGTTTTCCCACTCGTTTGGGCCACCATCTCTGCTGTTTCATGTGATAGAGTCTCTTGCTTGATGATCTTCTGGCTAAATTTCCCCAGGGATACACATCCAAGCCCAACAGGAAGTGAGCCAGGTAAGTTTTCCATGGGCAAAAACAAAAACTGCGAAAGGCTGAGGAAAAACTGTGTTGAAGACTCATCCTCAGCTGGGAAGGAAATTTTGTCTGGTAACAGCAGCTTGGCTTAGGCAGAACCTTTATTTGTGGCAGCTCAAGGAAAACACAAAGCTTTTTGTGGCTGAAGGAAAACACAAAGCTTTTGTTGTAATTCTGATTTTGCCTTGGTAAAGGACTTGGTGATATCCCCCTCTCCAGCACAGACAGAGGAGATTCCCTCCCTCTGTTGGATTTGGGTAGGAGCTGCTGTTTTATAGAGAGAGGGGAAAAAATGCCAACCCAAGTGTGGTGGGAGCTTGCAGAGGAACTTCCCAGTTTCACCCACTGCGGATGGAAAGGAATGTGCTCCAGTGGCTCTTTTTGGCTGCAAGGTTCTCGGTTTGCTCACAACCTGGCCGCCAGAGGGTCCTCACAAGGATGGACAACATCCAAACCAGAGGGGGAAAGTCACAGCCCTGACCCCACGGTTGGAATTCAGCAATGCTGGAGAGATGTAAGAACAATGGGAGATGTGGGCAGCCTGCATTTATTCCTGGGGAAGGAGAACCAGCAGAGGAGCCAGCTGAAATCCTGCCATCCCATCCGGCAGAGGCTGCACAGAACCATCCCTGACATTTATGGATATGCAGATTGGGAAGCCACAGCTCCCCTCGGCTGGGAAAGGGGTGACCACATCCTGATGTCAGGTGCGGGAGGGTGACCCTGGCACAGTCCTGGTGTTCCAGACTGGATTTTCAGCTTCCAGCAGGTTCAGGACGTGTCCCTTCAGCTGTTAGGGGTGTGAAGGAATGCTTGTTCCACATGACATTCCCAAGGCTCAGCCTCAGTCTCAGTTTCTGCTGCCCCTGATTCTGATTAATTTTAATTTTTTTTTTTTTTGCTGCAACCACGGAGCTGAAATATCCTGGGCATGTGTGGGAGCATCTTCATTCCCTGCAGGCCAGGCTAGAGCTCAGTGCAGCTGGAGGAGCTCCTGTAGGTACCTGCTGCTGCTGCTGCTGCAGAGACTTTGCCCTGCCCTCTTTTTTACTGGTGGTTCAGGCATTTCACATCTGAGAGTCACAGTGACTCCTCCAGTGATGTTTTCACAAATTTCAGGTGATCAAATTAAAATGCTTTGGGTGTAATTGCAATATATCCAGTGGCCTCCAAAATGTCCCTCTTCTCCATCCACTGAGATTTTGGGGTTTAGGGGTTGTCAGTAATTCTGTGCTTTTCAGTTTTACTCTTTAGCAGCTGATAGATGCCCCAAAACCTCCATAGCCACTGCATTTCCTTTCAGTTTTACTGCAGTGAAATTCATTTGAATGTTTTGGGTACTTTTTAAATAATCCCTTTCCACTTTTTGCTCTGGTTCATCCCTTCATTCCTACCATCCCACCTTGCCTGAATAATTTTCATGATCCTGCTATTTGCCTTGCCCCTCCTGTTTGGGGGATGAGTACAGAGTGTGTAGCTGTGGTGACACATGTTTGGATGTTAAAACCTTGGCCCACAGCACTTCAAAGTCTCTGCCTTTATTTTATTTTCCCCTGGGTTGTGTTGCAAGGTGCTGTCTGACACATGGCATGTTCTCATTAGAAGTGTTGGTCACCTGCTTCCTATTCCCACTCCTGCCAGCACTGATCATCCTCCACATCCACACTTGAGCTGTGTTTTTTTCAAAATCTCATGTACTCACCTCTGCCTGCAGTTGAAACATCCTTGTTTGGTTCCAAGAGCATTATCCCTCTATTTATGTTCGCATTTGAAAGGTGCTTGGGTTTTTCATGCCATTTTCACTGCATTTACCCGGCTAGGATGTAAATTGGATGTAGGTCTTCTGTTAATCCTGGAATTACTCCTCTCCACTGACCCTGCTGTGGGAAAAAGGCTGCTGAAATCCAACCAGGTCCCCACTGTCTTTAGGTTTTAACCTCCACCCCATAAAGCTCAGGTGCCCACGGCAAAGCAGCACTTCCACCAACTTCCCCATGTTCTGAAGGGACCTGGTGTCTCCCTGCTCTGTTTGGAACCAGGATGGGTTTGTGCATCTCTCCAGGGAAACTGTCCAGGTTAAATCTCAGCTGTGTTCTGTGTTAAATGGAGACAAACTGGCTTCTCTGCACATCCTTTTCCAAAGGGGAGGAAGGCTTCCTGCAGCAGTGGAGCTGCTTGGGGAAAGCTGGAAGGGTCCCTCATTTAGCCTCTAGGCCTGACTGGCTTTAATTAGCATGAGAAATAACAGTGCAGACTTGACATAGCTGTCAAGGAGCAAAGGAAATCATTCAGTCCTTCAAGACTGGGGTAAGTTATTAGGAGATGTCAGTGACACGGGGCCCAAATAATTGGTGAGATGAGGTTCAGGGTGTTAGATTTGCAATTAAAACTTCTGTTTTGCTCTTTTATCTTTCCTTCCCTCTGTGCTGCTTCCTGTGTCTCTGTCCATCTGTGAACACTGACTGCTTCTGGGATATTCAATCCCAGGTTTTCCCTGTCACCTTCCTTGCTCTGGGCAGGTGACAAAGCCATCCAAGCTCCACACATCTACTCCTTGATGCCCAGCCCCACCTTCTCCTCCCAGCCTAAATAAGTCTGTGGGATGCCCATGGGATGTGGTGCAGATGGAGATTTTGTGTGTTCTTGTGGTTTGTGAGATTTCATGGAGAGGACTTAAATTGGAGCAGATGAAAGTGTGTGGGCATAACCAGGAATGGGCGGTGGGGATGTGAGAAGTCCCAAATATGGGAATAAGTTGTCTCCTAACAAACTCAAAAAAATGAGTATTGGAAAACTACTTAGAGTTTGTCTTTTTTGAACTGAATCTCCCACAGGAAAGTCCCATGATTTTTAGCTATTAAAAGCAAAGGGTTTGAAACCTCTCTATTCCAGGAAGGAGCCAGGCAAAAACAAGGTGTTTGCAGATTTCAGGATGTTTGTGGTCCTGATTTCAGGCTGTGGGTATCTTTCCCTTGAGGATGGCAGGTGGGTGACTGCCCCATCCCATCCCCTCCAGCCAGCAGCCAGCTTTGGAGGAGTCCATGTGACAATTCCTAGACTCCTCAAGTTCTGCTTTCAGGCAACTGTGATGGTAAATAATACAATTTCACAAACTCTCCCATGATCCAAACTGCTGAATATAAAGCCTGGCTCCTGGCAGGGACTCTCTGAATCATTCCTCTGCCTCCTCTGCTTTCCCTTTTTGGATGGCGATAAAGACTCCTGCCACCACACTGAAGCTTCATTAACCTTTATTAATTTTCTCAGGGTTCTGGGATCAAATTTGTCACCATTTCAACCCTTGGCAGTTCATACTTCTTGAAAAGATGTCTGACTGTTTTGCCTCCTTGGGGGAAAAGATCTTCTGTCTGGTACTTGCTGTTTGGAAACAAATTGGCTGCCAGATCACAGATTACTCGGGCTCAGCCCTTTTCTCTGCTATTCTGTGTGACTCCTGTGGAGTCAGCTGAGCTCTCCTAATTTACAGCAGGCACTCCTGGTAGATGGGATTTGGTTGTTATTGCTGTGTTGTTTCTCTCTTTGCTAGGAAGGGAATGTGTCAGGGTTACAGCATGCCCAGTAGTACAGACAACAGAAATTTTAGTTTTCCCTCCAGCCAGTTCAGGGCTGATCCACGCAGGAAGAAATGAAAAATTGGCAGAGCATGGGCTTGGAAGGAACAGCTAAATGCCTTTGATTTACTGTGGATGCTTTATTTACCTTCTGAACTCCACACTGTGGGCTCCACTGGGAGATTTTCAGTAGGACACAAGGGTCAGGAGCTTGTCTCTCACTGAGAAGGAAAAGTTCCCAGTTACAGTTCTGTTGGTACTCTGCTGAGACCAGACTTTCATTTCTCCTTGTTGCAGAGTAAAGTCTATGAAGGAGACATTCTATTGAGATATCCCTTTCCTTTCCACCTGCCCTCACCTGCCTGCTCCACTCAGCGTTTCCTGGCTCCTCTACAGGGCATTTCTAGGGAGGTGCTGGTTGCAAGGCAGAATTTCCCACCAAAACCACCCTGCCAGCTGCCACCACAAATCTCAAAACACCACTAGGGATGGTGGGATTCAGTGCCAGCACGTCTGAAGAGGATGAATCCTCCACAAGTGCAGCAAGGAGTGCAGACACCCTAGAAAACCACTGGAATTAATTAGAGACCAGACATAAGGGATCATACTCTGCATGGTCCCAAACCTCATTCAAAAAGAAGGGGTTGAACCACCAACCAGCCCGAGTCTTTCAGGATGGTTTGGTGCTGAAACCTCAGGGAAAAGTGGTGGCCAGGGGTGCTGGGGTTGGAAAGCAGGTGGTCACGTCAGGGGAACGTGGCAGGTGGCTGTTGTTAACGCGTGTAACCTTTGTAGTGAAGATCTTGCAGAGTGAACCGAGGTGTATTTACATGACCCATTACCTTGCCATAGCCAATGGACGCTATAATTCCAGAAGCCAATCGCTGAGGTCCACAGATAACAGAAAGCGAGAGGACCCTGACGAACTGCAGCACTACGGGTACCCTGCACCTCAAATAGGTAAGCTCTGACCTCCCACAGCGGCCTCTGGAGCTGGGACACTGCTCTGGTCACTGCACTGCCCAGCTGGGCTGGGCTCTCTGCACTGTTTCAATGATTCCCTCCCTCCCCAAACCATCTCCTTCCCCCCAGGTCAGTGTGGGGGACGCTCTCCCCGTGTTGTCACGTGCTGAACCAATGGTCGTCGCCCCCTGTGTTCCCATTCCATCACCCCATGGGGTTTTGTGTCGTCACCATTGGCCAGAGAAGGCAAAAAGGGACAGACACAAAGCCCTGGCAAGACCATCCATCCCACAGAATGTTTTGCCATCACCCTGCCTACTTCTGAGTCACTGCTTTGTCTGAATTATCCAGCCACACGTGGTTCATGAAGCCAAAGCTGACCTTGGTGCAGTGCAACCCCTCTGCTGATGTCCATGTCATGCCTTCCCATTGGCTGTGAGAGAGGGTAAGCAGGGCTTGGTGGGGACAGAGCAAGATTGATTTCTTCTGTCCCTGGGTCTTTAGTGCTGAGCAAGGAGTTGTCTCCTGTAGGTTCTGCAGCAGGACCTTCCACCCTTCTGCCACAGAAGGGGAATAATGTGTAGTTTTATCAGACCGCATGATCTGGGAAGATGGGGATGAATTTGACCTAGATCTCTGCCAGATCTGATCTACCCCATCCCTGGAATTGTTCAAGGCCAGGCTGGATGGGGGTTTGGGCAACCTGATCTAGTGGAAGCTGTCCCTGCCCATGGCAGGGGTGTTGAAAGTAGATGATCTTTAAGGTTCCTTCCAGCCCAAATCATCCTGTGATTCTGTGATGCAGCATGGAAAGGTTTTGTGCTCTCCCTTCATGCCTGTGTGTCATGGCAGGATCTCAACACATCAAGGGTCTCAGGCAAAGCACTGTGCGCTGAACCTGGCCACAGGTTAAAAATCACTGCCCAGTGACCTTGCCAGAATTTCATGCTCTAGAAAGGTTTCAAAGAGGTGATTTGATTAGAAGTGAGAGAGGGTCATATTCTGGTGTGGGTTACCTGTGCTCCACCCAGCCCAGGAGGACTTTGGCGCTGTGCAGCATCAGGAGTCTGTGTGGTGTGGAGTACCTGAGGGTGACTTGTTGGGGTTGTGGTTTTCAACACAAAGCAGGGGTCAGCCTCAATTTCCTCTCTACCCTGCACAGACTCTGCTCCCTCTACTGAGAGCAGCTCCACTGCCTGCAGGATGGATCCCCAGAGCCTGGTAAAACCTGCAGGACAGGGAGGACTTTTGCACTGCTACAGCATGGAAAAGCTGAGCTTAATCTCTCTGTCCAAATGAAGGGAAGGCACTTCAAGACAGACCCCTGTTTTTCCTACTCTGCTTGGTCCCAGGTGCTTCCCCAGAGCTCCTGTTCCAGCCTGTAACTCAGCCATCAGGTTTTTAGTTTGGCCTTTCTTCCTGCCATGCAGCTGGGTGCTGGAGCTGGGCTCAGTGACATCTCTGTCACCTCCCTGCCATTGTGGCCACCGCTGTAGCATGGCTGGCTTGGGCTGTGGCATCCCTGAGGGCAGCATGGGCTGGGAGATGTGCATTGTCCTGCTGCAAGCTTCCCACGTCCCTGTGGCTGTGCCAGGCTGGAAGGAAATCAGGACGGAGGAGATGTGGACACAGAGGGTGGAGCCTACAAAGGGATTAGAGGGATTTTTTTTTAGCTGAGGATGCAGAAGCAAAGCCCACGACTTCCCTTTGGGCACAGATTGTAGGGGATGAGACATTTCACAGCTGCTCAAGACCTGGAAAAAGATGAAATACAGAAATCAGCTGATGCCATCCGTAAGGACTGTGGATGAGGGCATGGCCTTGGCCAGCTGAGGAGCAGCATTTTCTCCTGCCAACCCTTCACATTCCTGGTTCCCAGGTCCCGCTGGCCTCCAGGCTGTGGCAGGGCTGTGCTCTCAGCCAGGGTGCTGCTGGCTGCCCATGTGCCTCTCTCAGCAGCCGCACAGGAGCCAGATCCAGCCCAGCAGGTCCCTGGCATGGGCTCTCCTGGCTTAGGAGGACTCTGCCAGCCGCAGGATGTGAGCAGAGAGAGGCACATGGGGAGATGTCAGACAGACAGACCCCCAGACTGAAAGGGCTCCTGGCAGAGGGATGGCAGGGATGTGCTGCTCCATTAGTGCTGAGGGAAGAGGAGTCATGGAGCAGCTGCAGGCACTGATGGGGACACTGCAGCCAGGAGCTGGAATGATCCTGGATTGCAGTGCCAAATCCCTGTGAATTAACACCCAGCTTGTATCATTCTGCAGCACCTGCTGGACCCTCTCCATCTGCTGCACCTGGATCTGTGGGAGCAGCAAGGGCCATCTTCCCACTTCAAGTGGGGTAGAGAGCCCTGAAAAATCCTTAGGGACATTCCTGTTAATCCCCAATCTACTCTGGGGCATCACAGGACTAATCAGAAGTCTCAGGCAAAGCAGAGTGTGCTGAACCTGGCTAGAGGTTAAAAATCAGAGTAGTTCAGCCCTGCTGAGCTAGCTGCCTGCAGGCACTGGTGATGATGCTGGGCAAGGCTTGGCCCCTTCTCCTCTGGGGATAAAGAAAATTTGGAACCACTCTGCTGTGAACACAGGCTGAAAGAGTTCAGGGTGTTCAGCCTGGAGAAGCAAAAGCTCTGGGGAGAACTTAGAGCTTCTTCCAGTGCCTAAAGGTTCTCCAAGAGAACTGGAGGGACCTGGGACAAGGGCATGGAGTGACAGGACAAGGGGCAATGAATTTAAGCTGAAGGAGGGTAGACCTAAATTCAGTATTAGAACAAAAATCTTCATTATGGGGGTGGTGAGACCCTGGCAGAGATTGTCCAAAGAAGCCCAATCCCTGGAAGTGTTCAAGGCCAGGTTGGATGGGGTTTTGGAGAAACCTGGGATAGTGGGTGGTGTTCTTGCCTGTGGCTGAGGGTTGAAGCAAGTTACCTCTAAGGTTCCTTGCAGCTCAAACCATTCCATGATTCTGTAATCTCTGGCAGGTTGAATTACAAAACAGCACTGAGCTGGACTAGGCAGCTTTCAAACCCAATGAGCATGGTAGACATCTTGCCATTGTATCAAAAACCAGAGTCAGAATCCACTTCTGGGATGAATAATTGCAATGTACTTCACTCAGTAATTTGCATTTGCTGCCATTTGACCCAGAGGAGTGCAGAAATTCTTCTCACTCGTAGTTTTGATGATGGGCACTATTGTGTTTCTCTCAAGTCGAGAATGAATTTTTCTCATGCCTGAGAGTGTCTCAGAACTGGGTCTTGCTTGGTTTGAAAATTAGTTAAATTTGTGCAAGGCTTCAGACTAGGCTGGATGTAATGTCCCAGTGGACTGAGATGAATTGCTTGGTTCAGAGTGACACCAAGCCCAAGGGAGTCACCAGCACTTAGAAAATAAACTGTATTATGAGTTTAAAAGCCAGGGATTCATGCAATGTGAGGGACCATAATTGAGAAGATTTACCTCTAAGCACAGCTATTTCTGCTGTGAAAGGGCAAAAGCCAGAAATAATGAAGAGGAAAGAGGCAGGAGAGGTGGGATTTGGTTCAGAGATGCCGTTCATTCATCCAGTGACACAAGAACTCTTCTGAATATGGAGATTGCAAAACCTCAGCCAGGTCTGAGGGGGAGGTTGGTGATGTGGTGGGTTCTTCACCCCACAAACAACTGATGGAGGAGGTTCCTGTGTCTCTGCAGGCTTCCCCTGTCCCACCTCTGGCCTCCCAGAAAGATTTTGGGACCCAAACTTGGAGTGTTTAACCAAAACCCCCAGCTGCCAGCCCTTGAGGGACTGGGTGCTGCTGGGTGCAGAACTGTGGAGGTTGCTCAGGGTGGATGGAGAAATGCAAAGGCACCAGGGGTTCATGGAGCATCCAAGCAGGCAAGGGAGAAGGAATGGTTGGGATCTGTGGGCCTGAGGGGGATCTGCTGGAGTCTGGGATACTCTGGATGGCAAATGATGAAGTGATGGTACCATAAATGTAATTTGCTGGAGGAGAGCTTGGAGCATAGCAGGACTCTGGCTCTGGAAAGGCAGGAAAATTGCCATGGAAATGCAGATCTCTCTCTACCAGGAGATCTGATACTTGTGAAACAGGACATGGGACTGATGTTTTCCTGGAACCTCAAAGCCTTAAAACACACGATGTCTCCTACACATCCCAGGGAAAGACCAGTGGCCCATAACTTTCATCTAACTGGGACCAACTGGGCAGAATAATGAAATAAAACACAAAAGGAAACAATTTTGAGCAACTTTGGCTTAATGAAGAACAGCAGTTGCATCTCATGATAATCATTGCAATGGCACAGATGAGGCAGGGAAAGATTGATCCTCACCTCCACCTCTTTCTGTGTCCAGACAGCAAATGAAGGTGTGAAATCCTATCAATTTTATAGCAAAGACAGGTCTTCCTCTACATTTTTTCCCCTCAATACATATTAGCTCAACAGGCTTCAATCAGTGGGAGTATTTTTAATTCCCAAATGCCGGAATGACAGGAGACATTCTAAGCAGATGTGCTGAAAAGCATGACACAAAGCAAACAACACAGATAACTACCAAAAAATCCCAAAGAGCAGATTGATGAGAGCCACAAATGCCTGAAATTTCATTGCATGTGGAAAACAGTAGTAAATAAATATAAATATAAATAAATTTAAAAATAAATATACTACCCCGAGGAAAAACCCAGACGTGAACAGTTTTAGGCAATATTGGGAAATTTGGTGGTGACCAACCTTTACAATCCCCACAACAGTTCCTGCTCTGACATTTTCATGCGCCTGGTTTATAGCCCTCACTGAGATCTCCAGCTGCAGTCTCTTTCCTTCCCCACGTTGCAGCCCCAGAGTTTAATACAGCATCCCCTGCCCAGCTTTTTTAGGGAATGGGGTGGTGGTGTGGGATAGCACATCCAAGCTCCCTGGATGGCCCTTGGAGTCATATTTACCAGTGCTGTGATCCTTCATATCACCCACAGTTTGCCAAATGCATCCTTTTGGGATGAGGCACAGGGCAGTCTGAGGTTCTGAAGAATTTATCATGAGAAGGGGTTGCCCCTCTGTTATGCTGGTGTTTATTTTTTGCCATATGCCTGTGTTCTATGCATACCAAATGCTACATTCCAGGTTTATTATGTGTAATTATTAGCAATCCATGAAAAATCCAAAAACCCAAACAATGCATGGCTTGGTTAAAGAGAACAGAGCCAGCTTCTGTTTCTATATGGGGAAGAAAAGCATTTTTCTTCAAGGGATAGAAAATTGACTATGAAAACAAATGGAAAATCATCCTTTCCCTGCTCATTTCACACTTAGGGTGACTTATTTGGAGGTTGTGGCTGCTGAAACAGCCCCAGCAGGATTAGTGACAAAGGGAATAAATCTCAGTGCTTGTCATTCCCATCAATGGGATATTTTTAGTTGCTTTTCCAATGCTGCCCCATCAGATAAGCAGTTGATAGGGACTGTGTGATTCCTGGAAGAGTCATCCTTGTTCTGTATCACAGGCTCACAGCAGATCTCCACAGGTAGAGGAGATGCCAAGAAAACTTCAGGGGGTTTCATCAGCTGACCCTTCTTAGGCACCATCACCTTCTTTGTCAGCTCCTCCTCTGCCAGTCTGCCCTGGCAGGGGCTGTGAAAAGGCAGGAAAAGGGGTTGAACACTTAAAAGTGGGCAATTTAGGGATACATTTAATCTGTCTAATCCCTGTTGGTACAATCTCTAAATGGAGGTTGCCTATCCCAGCTCACAAGGTTCTGGAGTGGCTACACCACCTTCAGTGGTGGAGTTTGCCCTTCCCAATGACCTGATGCTTTCACAGCATCCTTTTTCTTTATTTTTTTTTTCATAATGTGTGTGTCCCACGGCTCTACACAGTACCCAAAAAACCCCCTTTAGCCCATTCTCAATTTCACATTTTCTCCCCAATACCCTCACACCCTCCCACCCATCTTTCACCCCACCTGCAGGACAAATTGCAGCCTCACAGATCCCACAGCCAGCCGAGCGTCACTTGGAAACCTCTTCCCTGGAGATGCAAAGATGCCACATCCTCACCTTGTGTTCCAACCCCCCCCCAGGTGACCCTGCAGCAGAGGAGTGGTCCCCGTGGAGCGTGTGCTCAACCACCTGCGGGGAGGGCTGGCAGACCAGGACCAGGTTCTGCGTTTCGTCTTCCTACAGCACCCAGTGCAGCGGCCCTCTCCGGGAGCAGAGACAGTGCAACAACTCTGCCGTGTGCCCAGGTATTGGTGGCCAGCAGGGGAGGGAGATTGGCTACCTGTGGTGTCTCCACTGTGATATTTTGGGGAGGCCCTGGTGCAGGTTGCCCAGAGAAGCTGTGGCTTCTCCATCCCTGGAAGTGTCCAAGATTGGGTTGGATGGGGCTTGGAGCAACCTGGGATAGTGGGAAGTGGTTGGAACTTGATGATCTTTTGTGGCATTCACATTCTGTAAACATGATTTTTTTTTGCTTAGGGTTTTTCTCCTGGGAAGCTGAAAGGCAGCAAAAGGCCTTAGAGAAAAGAAAACCAATTTTTATTTTATTTGCTTCTCTTGTGTTTTGCTCATGTGGAATGTGTTTGGAGATTGTTTACTTAAAGTGATTACTTGATTGGACTCTAGTGTGAGTTGTTGTGACTCATTGGCCAATTAGGGCCAAGCTGTGTTGAGACTCTGGAAAGAGTTACGATTTTTCATTTTTTTTAGTATTTAGTAAGTTTTTTTTTTATTATTATTTAGTATAGTATAGTATAGTATTCTGTCATATAATATAGTATAATAAAGTAATAAATTTACTTCTGATAAGATGGAGTCCTGCTCATCATTCCTCCTGGACATCAAACAAGATTACAATAATCTTTCAGTTTCTTTCCATTCCAAACCATTCTATGATTCAGTAATTCTTGGAGGGAGATGTTTTTTGTTCGCTGTTCCTTCTCTTCATGCCTTAAGGCCTCATACAGAGATTCTTCCTAGACCGGGCACCACAAGACAGGCCCCTTTGCATGGTGTGGATAATTCCGTGCTGTCTGAAGTCCATGAGCTCAGTATACCTGCAGGCAGGTGCCTTTTGGGGCATTTCCAGGTCAGGAACAATTTTGGTGATAAAATAAATTCTGAGGAGACTGAAGCCTACAAGAAAGATGGAGAGGGACTTTTTAAAAGAGCATGGAGCGACAGGACAAGGGGGAATGGCTTCAAATTGAAAGGGAGTTAGTTTAGATTGAATATTAGGAAAAAATCCTTCACGGTGAGGGTGGTGAGGCCCTGGCATAGGGTGCCCAGAGAAGCTGTGGCTGCCCCATCCCTGGAAGTGTCCAAGGCCAGGTTGGACAGGGCTTGGAGCAGCCTGGGATAGTGGAAGGTGTCCCTGCCAATGGCAGGAATTTGGAAGGAGATGATTTTTGAGGTCACCTCCAGCCCAAACCATTCTATGTTTCTATGATTATTTTGAAGAATCTTGCCGTTAAGCTAACCATGTTATTCATTTCTCCTGACCAGCAATATTGTTGTTCAGAAACGATTCTATGATGGTGAAACCACCATCCATGGTGAAATCACCATCCATGTTCCTTCCTGTGTCTCCTCCTCTAGTTATCTCTTATCATGCAAGATGCCTGGTGAGAATTAATTTTTAACCCTCTTTCTTGAAACTGGGGCACCAGTCACTGTTAATAAATTATGAAGGACCGGAAAAGTCCCTCTTTATTTGTTTTTCTTCTTTTTCTGAAGGATTATTGATTTGGCATTAGATTCTCTGGTAAAGCTGGAAGGGATGAAGTCCCTTTAAAGAGATCAGTGCATTCTTATAACATTTGGCCTCTGGAGATTATAGTGACTAAAATTCCATAAATAACTTGGCCAGATTAGATTAGATTAGATTGGAGAAGATTAGATTAATATAGATTAGAAGGCTAATTAGATTAGATTAAAATCAATTAGATGTCTAATTCTAGCAGCTACCAGTGATGTCTTGAGCATCCTGTTGGAGGATGTTGCCCCTTCCATTTTACTCTTCCAGGTCTCCCTAACTTTGCCTCTGAGGTGTTACTGACCTATGATAATAATCAGTAGATAGACTACAGCTTTTCTGAAAGCCTTAAAATGTTGTAGTCTTTGAGGATTCGAAGAGAAAATGTTGGAAGGGAGGAAAAAAAGGACAAGAATTGACAAAATGATGGTGATGATGCTTCCCTAAGGGTAGTGGGGTTTTATTCCTTTCTAGCTAAATCCATCTTTTGCTTAAAAAATGCCCTGTTGGCTCAAAAATCTGAAAAATTAAGGTCAGCTAAAAGTGCATTTTGTTTTATTTCAAAGACTGGAAAGCAGCAGACGCTTGGTGTTGATAGCAAAGCAGAAGAAATTACTTGATGTTCCTCTTGCACATTTTGGGTTGGTTTGTTCTCCAGCTTCCCACACGCTGCTCATTCCGGGTGGGAAGAAGCTGTGCCCTGTGGGCTCCCTCACTTCCTCAGGCCTCCTGTGGGAAAGAAAAGTCACTTCTCCTGCTTCCCTTGCAGTGCACGGCACCTGGGACGAGTGGTCTCCATGGAGCCTGTGCTCTTCCACCTGTGGGAGAGGCTACAGGGATCGGACCCGCACCTGCAAACCCCCCCAGTTCGGTGGGAACCCCTGCGAGGGCCCAGAGAAGCAAACCAAGTTCTGCAACATCGCTCTCTGCCCAGGTAGGGACAGTGACAGATCCGAAACCTCCCCTCCAGCAGGTCTCCCCAGCTCGGTGTCCCTCACATGGCTCATCAAGGTCTGTGGCTGACTCCAGCAGAATTCTGAACTACCCCAAGGAGGATCCTGAGGAAAGGATTCATGGAAGAAGAAACCCAGAGGGGTTTTCTGGGGTTGTCCAGCTCAGAGGTGTCTCAGGTTCAGGTTTGCCCTGTGTGATCTCTTGCAGAGGACACCTTACATGGGTTGGATCTGGCTGCCACTCCTATTTCCAAGACCATCTTAAGCCTCTCACCTGTTCTCCCCACTGAATAGTTTAAAGTTATTTTGCCTGACTGGGTCTGTTGTGCTGGAATTAATTGATAGTTTTACTTATCTGTGCATTAATTCTGTATAAATGTAAGTTTTCTCTGTGGCTGATCCTGCTCTGGGTAGTGAGATAAACTAAGAGACTCCTAATGGCCTCCCATGCCAAGTTTAATCTTTTTATCTTGTCCCTGCCCCTGAATTTCACTTCCAAATGCCTCTGCTCGAGTTTTGCTTTGAAACATCAGAAAGAACCTCAAGGTGAAATTACTTTTACCACCTGGAAATCCACTTATGTTCCAGAGGCTTCTTTCCTCTGACAGGCCCTGGGTTTACAGCAGACTCCCCCTTAATTTAACTCTGGGTATCCTGGTGAATGCAATCTGAACACGAGCGAGCTCCCCAAAACTCCCTCCCTATCCCTGGATAATGTCAACTGACATTTTTCCAGTTTAATGAGAATCATTATGAGGCATTATTATGTCCCCGGAGGAGGAGAGGGATTGTGGGAGGGATGAGAACTTTGTGAAAACAGTGAGAAGCCTCCTGGCATTTCCCATCGAGTTTTCACTCCAAGTAACTATCCTTAGATATTTGGCTGCTGTCCAGAAGACTCTACTTGGAATAAGAACCTCCCAGACACCAAATTGACTCTGTCATAAAAAGACAAATTTAAGAAGTCAGAGCTGGCATTGCTTGGGCAATAAAGCATACCCTGAGTTAACATTGATCCATAATTAATTTAAACACAAATAAATACAGGACCGAAACAGTGGTGGAAAAGACAAGCAGCCCAACTGCAAGGCTTCAGCTCTAATTAGTGCCACAAAGGCAATCAGTGAATTGGCAGCGCCAAATGAGAGCAGCGTTGGGGGAATCATTGAAGCACAACAATGGGTGTTTGACACCCCAGACACTCTCAGTGTTTATTACCACCCTGCTCTGAGGATTTGTGGCTACAGATGATAAAAATGCTCTGCTGCAGGGACAACAGGGCCTTTGTTCCTCCTGAGATGTGGAGGAGCAGGGTAGGCCCCACATCCTAGGCCATAGGCTAGGCCCCAAGTCCTTGGAAAAGGGAAAAAGAAGGAAAACAATACCTTCACCACAAAACGAACATTTTTGAGAGACTCCCACTGTGGTGTGACCATGGCACCAAGCAGTCCTTGGCGGTGGCTGTGATGGGAACCCCTCAGCATCCTGACCAAGAAGGATCTCTGCATCAGTGCAAGGTGGCTGGAGGGGCAACACAGCCACCCTTGTTTCTCCTTTTTTAGAAATGTTTCTGAAATTACAGCCTGTGAATAACTACAAGGAAATTACTTTGGATTTGGCTCCTTGACTTTGCCATCTCCAAATGCTTGCAGTCCTGATAAGCTGCCAATCACCAGCAGCAGGGAGGGTGTTGGAAAAATGTAACTCTTTTTTTTGATAAATGCAGTTTTATGATAAATGTCACATTTAATGTGGTGAATGCAGTCTCACTTTGTCAACACAGGGAAATGTTTATGAGGGGCAGACAGCATCATTATTAGGAAGAAATTCTTCCCTGTGAGGGTGATGAGGCCAGAGAAGCTGTGGCTGCTCCATCCCTGGAAGTGTTCAAGGCCACATTGGACAGGGTTTGGGGCAACATGGAATAGTGGAAGGTGTCCCTGTCCATAGCAGGGGAGTAGAATTAAATGATCTTTACCTTTCCAACCCAAGCCATCCCGTGATTCCATGATTTTATGATCAGTCCATGAAAACTTAGCAGCACAGCCTCCAGTCAGAAAAGCTGCGCTAATTTATACCTGGTAGGACCTACTTTGTGGAGTTTTGGATCATTTCCAAAGAATAATCACCTGTCAAACACTGTGTTTCACATTTTCCCTCATTGGGATTGAATAGTACTGGTACGAAGCTTTGAATTTATGCACAATAAAAACATAAATGGTTGGATTGTTAAAAACAAGCACCTTTTGGAGGCACCTTTATGCCCGCCTGATTTTGCACACCTTGTGATCCCCTTTGAGTCAACAGTTGCTCATTTGGACGCTTTTAACATTTCTTTTGACTGAGTTTGCAAACAAAAAGCTTCTCAATTGCAATGGGGATAACACAGGGCTGATCAATTCCTTGCAGATTACACAGGGGACCAGTTTGACAGACAAGCAAACCAAAAAAAAAAAAACCCAAAAAAAAAAATCCCCCCCAAAAAAGCCCCAAAAACGAGCTGCAATGTGATTTAATCCAGAATTCAGACTTTTCAGAGATTCGGGTTGTTTTTCCCAAGTGAGATCTAGCAGCTAATTAGATCTAAACAGAGCATGATGACCACTGTTAATGAGAAAAATGCTCCAGGAAGAGCAGACTGGGTGATGGATCTGTTGATCAGGGACCAATTAGGGTGTAACCACGACACTGGGGAATGCTTCAGTCCATACCATGATAATAAGATGTATTCCTGTTTCTCTCCAACCCCGTCCCTATCATAGTCTCCCTTGTCCCTCCCTCTTCTATTTAATTTTCAAAGACACTGCTGGGTGAAACATCTCAAGCCTGTCAGAGTTAATTCAGCTGTGAGAGAAGTACATTGACCACACACACTCACCCTGTTCCCGGTCCTCTGTTGGAGCACACCTTTGCTCCCACATTTCCCAGCCATGGAATGGTGGATTCCTGTCAATTACACTGTGATTTGAGTTTCTGATAGTGCTTTAATGAAAAACAGAGCATTTGCATGCTTGAGAAAGTTCGCTCTCCACAGATTCATGCACTGCTCTGCTGAAAAATGGGTCCCTTAAAAAAGCGCTGATGGCTCCAAATGGGAAATGTCACAAAAATGAAGTGATCCCTTCAAAGTGTTCAGTGAAAACATGAGCCACACCCTCTGGTGTGATGTTGTTTTGTGATTGGCAACATTATTAGTTTGGACTTTCATGTCAGAATGTGGAATATCAACAATTTCAACTTTTATGGTATTATGCAGAGTGTGGAACATAAACATTAAAATATCACCCGACATTAAAATGTTATTTGCATCCTGTGGGACTGTTGGAGGCTTCAGAGGGTCCCAAGAATCCCTGTTGCTACAGTTGCCCAAACTTTTTTTGATAATCTCTGCCCTCTTTGAAGCTCTGTGGCTCTGGTTTGATCTCTCCCCCTCGGTCCCTGGTCGGCAAAGGCCAGAGGCTGTCACCATGCAGCTCTTCCCAGAGGGAAAGGTCTTCACATTCCGCTCGTTTTCTTTCTTTGGGCCACTCAGTGGACGGCAACTGGAACGAGTGGTCGAGCTGGAGCTCGTGCTCCGCTTCCTGCTCCAACGGGACCCAGCAGCGGACGCGGGAGTGCAACGGGCCCTCCTACGGCGGAGCCGAGTGCCAGGGACACTGGGTGGAGACCCGCGACTGCTTCCTGCGCCAGTGCCCAGGTGGGTGACAATGCCTTCTTCTTCCTCTTGGTCCATCTTCCTCTGCAATCCCAGTAAAATGTTTCTCTGGGGAAGACTTGTGCCCGTTCTGGCGCATCTGGATGATTCCAACAAACCGTGCCTGTTGGTTTTTGGTTTCTTTTTTTGTTTTTTGTTAAGGTTGGGATTGAAAGTGTTCGAGACGGGATTTAGTGTTCAGATTTAAATGTTTATTATTTCTTACAATCTATATTACATTATAGATTATAAAATAATCTATACTATAGATTATAATCCAATTATAGATTTTTTATAATCTATATTACAGACTTACAAGTTGTGGGTTTTACAGCATTCTACTAACTATAGCACTCTACTGGCTATAAAATGGTTAACTATCTATTTCTATAAGGTTTTTTAAGGTTAAACTATGCAATTAAGAAATTATACTTGAATTATTTTCACTTTTAACCAATAACTAATTACCTGAAGTCCACAATGTGGATTTTTCTAACTCATTACAAAATACCACCCAAACCCACGAAGAAGGTGAAGAAGAAGGATTAGCTACTGTTCTAAAGCAGGAATCTACACCCTTCAAGACAAAAACTCAAAACTCTTAGTATCCAAAGTTCCAACATATGCCAGCCAAAATCTACCACTGGCAAATGTTTCAGGAGACCCCAGAGAGGTGAGTGATTGCCCACAGGGAATGTGTCTTTCTAACCTTAGATATTAGTTTTTTAGCATGAGCTTAAAAACTCCCATGAAATTATCAACGAAACCCTTCCCTTGCCTCCACAGGGCTTCAGCTTCCATCCTCTTTTTGTTTTGGTCCTTTCCTCCCACCATTTCAACATTCTCAGTCATATTTCAAGCAAATGGGGGATCCTCCATTGTATCTCAGCTTTAAACCCTATCAGTGAGAAGGTTTGTCACAATAAAGCCTTTGTTCATGTCAGTGTAAGATTTGTCACTTCACTCACCTGTGGCTTAATAGTAATGACAGCAATAACAGTAATAATAATAACAACAGTAATAATAATAATAATTCCTACTGGAATTCATCCTGATCTACCTATTTCTTCAGGGAATCCCTTTACACCCTGGTAGCACCATTATTTGCAGTATTTAACAGAGGTGTTGGATTTTCCTACATGGTCTCGAGTAGGTTTTGATGTTTAGGAATCTCACTCTTTCTTTGCAACTTAGGGAGATCTTTAAAGGCAAAAGGGGTTTCAGAACCCCTTTTACGACAATCTTGTCTCACTGATTTCAGAGTTACCTGTCAAAGCAACTCAGGTCATACTTTCCACTGCATAAAATATCACTAAATAAAGCACCAGGATTTTGTGCTGCCCCTCTTATTTGGTAATTTTTGTCTACTTCTTGGAGAAGGCATGGATCTCCTGCTCTCCCAAAAGGAATTATTCAACCCAAGATGATGTGGTAACTCAAAATTAAAGCCCAAGTGGTAAAGAGCACACTTAGGCCCTGTTCTAGTTCTGTCACTGAGTTGTTGTGGCACAGCAGAGGAGAATGTTTCCCTACCTTGCAGGCTTGTTGTGAGGGCTAATTAACATTTTTATGGTGCTTTGATAAATGCCATTGTTAATGTAAAAGAAGCAGAATTTTGATAAATGTCATTTTTAACATAAAAGAAGTCACATTTCCACTGGATCTGGAAAGATGCTGGGAGAAGATACAATGGAATGAGACAACATCCCAAACCTTTTTCCAAGGCACGTGAAGCATCAGTGCAATGGAAACTGCTGGAGGGAGGTTTATTTGAGGTCTCTTCATGATTTTTTGCCCAAGGGCTCTGCTGGTCTCTCTAAATCCCTGAGCCAGACCTTCTCTGGGAAGGTCTATTTTCACACATGCATTGCACATTCCCAGTGAACTCCAGACGTGGAACTGGCCTGGCAGATGTGACTGCCAGGTTTAATCCCTGCCCATGGGAAGAGTGTTCAGGAGCACAGCCCCAAATCTCAGCCTGAGGAAAGAGGTAGGGTTGCTTTTGCAGAGTATGGAGGTGCTGAGAAGAACACAAAACCACCCTTGGACTGATGGGATGGGAATGGCAACACTCTGATTTAATGTCTGTAAAGGATCAAACCAAGATCCAAAGCAGGAGAGCTCTCTTCCTACCAAACCCTGCCCTACTCACCCTATGTTCCTCTGCTTACCTTTGGATCTTGATTCCTTCTGTTGCAGATGAAGTTTGGGACATAACAGGCTGTTTCTCCTCTTTTTCCTCCTTTTTTTTTTTTTTTTTTTTTTTTTTTTTTTGTTTCCAGTGGATGGGAAGGGACAGGCCTGGGGAGTGTGGGGCAGCTGCACTGCCACATGTGGAGGTGGCACTCAGAGACGTGACCGGGTGTGCTACGGCCCCTTCTTCGGTGGGGAGACTTGCCAGGGTCCCAAGGAGGAGTACAAGCAGTGCAATGACAGAAAATGTCCTGGTATGTACCCCAGACCCTCGTGCTTCCCTTTCAATGAGGCAGAATTTGTGAATTTTGGATTTTGGGAATGGCTTCCATGTCCTTTGTCAGAGATCTGAATGCTACAAAGGGTTGTAATCTAATAAAATCCTACTCATGATCCAGGTACAAGGCACAAGGTCTTGATTTAACTGTTGCAGAATCCAGTGCAACCGTATTGGTTTCAGCGAATATTTGGTCAATAACACCAGCCCTGCCTTGGTGGTTTCATCTTTTCATTGCCATAGAGTTACAAGAGGAAAAGAGAAACTGTTTGGTAGCAAAAACTGGTATGAGAGTCTCAAATCTATGAAGTTGTTGAGTACTGAGAATGTTGCACAGGTTTCCCACCCTTTACCTCTGGGAAGCCTGCACACCAGAAGAAATTTTTAAGAAAAAGATGTGTCTGCATCTGCCAGAACTTTACCCAAACCTTATCCTCCTGCAGAGTGTAAAAGCTGAATGGAAGGTGAGTGAGCAGTAGGGCAGATGAAAACCTGGGTTTGGATGTGAAAAATAAGCTGGAGTGAACACATCCAAGTGGGAATGTTTCTGTCTGCCTCTCAGACTATACAGAGATCAAAAAAAGGAGACCTGTCCACCATTTCTGCTTTCTTCTTCAATCTGAGTTGAAGAGCCTGGTGAAATTGCTGGTGGGGAATCAATGGCCTTTGTGATGTTTGCAGTCAGATTGCATCGATTGTAACAGGCCATGAGCTTTGGCTGAAAGGGTAATTAATTGTCAGAGCAGCTCAGTGAGAGACAGGAGAGATTCTCATGGCAGTATCCCAGCATTCCTACTGGAAAGGGGCATCCCCCTAAAGGACAGGAGGCAGCAGTTTTGATGCAGGAGTACCTGGGGCCAGATCTTCCAAGCGGAGGCCAAGCCAATCCCTCAGACTCCCTCACAAAGTGCTGAAGACAAAGAGATGAAAGCCAAAAGACTTCAGCATGGAAGTTCCGGCACGTTCAGCTCAGAGATGACAGAGAAAGAGGCTGTGTGACAGCCTTGTCACTTTTTCCAGCTACTCTCTTAATGAAAGGCATCACCTCTCCTTACAAGCTGTGCCTCTCAATTAGCAGTGGCGTGTGAGAATCTCTTCTAACTCTGCCACAAAGCTCTCCCTCGCCACAGAAAATCTTAGCACCGGGTTGTCTGGTGGTATCTACAGAGTGAGGCAGATTTAGTTCAGCTTCAGCGTGTGCCAGCTGGGGCCCTGGCAGAACAAGCCCGATCTTTTCTTCTCTTTCCGCAGGGGTTGATGCCTGTGCAGTGCTCAAAAGGAAAAGGCAAGTCTCAGGCACTGGGGCCTGCCAGGGTTCACAGACAGAAGGGTCTCGCTGCAGTTGTTAATTTGCAAGGGAAGGAAAAGGTGGGGAAAACATCAGAGGCTAAAAATAAACCCGCTCAATTTGTTCTCCAGAAAGTATCACATGCTGACGTGATTCGATTTGAGCAGAAGAATTGAACTTAATTGGGTTAGTTATTAAAATCTCCCAGTGCAAATAGGTTACTCTGGTAAAAGGGATTTTGTTGTGAAGCAACATCAAAAAGAAAAAAAAAGAAGAAAAAAGGGAAGGATTCTCTCCTGGCCTGGGAATTGCTCCTGTGCTTACTGGCAAGACAACTCCAATCAGTGTATTTTTAAAGAGCATCTCTGATCCACAGCATCCCTCAGTGGTCCCCAGGGACACTGCAGGGGTGAGGAGACTAGGAAGTTTTGACAGGCCAGCAGGGGAGAAAGGAGAGGAGAGATGAGAACATTCTCCCTCTCTGCTTTTTTCTGTGCTCTGCTGCTTTGTAGCTGAGGGTGCTGGAAGCTTCCACACCCCAGAACCCTCCTGTGAAGCCGGGACAATCTGTGACCATGGTCAAAGCACAGGGACAAGAGTTTGGAAATCAGCTCCCTGCTCTGGGACAGGCTCTGTGGGTGACCAAGTGCTGTCACAACTGGGTTATTCAATCTCTCTGCCCCACAGCTCCATGTCAGCAGGCTGGAAATGAAACTGCCTCTTTTCCACCCCTGTTCTGGCTTATCTGCAGAAGCCACGAGCTGTTGGCTCAGGGATGAGCCCTGCTCATGTGCAGAGCACAGCTGGGGTCCCGCTGCCCTCCGGAGTTCCATCACAATAGTGATTACTCACAAGGGAACTTTAAACCAGGGGAAGGAGCATCTGTTTCCAGGCAGAGAATTCACCTTATTCACTCCCAGTATCTACTGGGGAGGAATTCATCTTTGAACTGCAGCTGGGGTTTGGGGCAGTCTTGGAGCCTGCCTGCAGGAGCAGTGATGTGCAGGCAGCTTGTTGGGTCCTGTAGGAGTTCTTCAAAGAAGCAGGACTTGCCATGCCCATAATTTAGGTTTGAGCTCTCCCCACAGCCAGCTTGGTCCCTGGGTATTCCCAGAGCAGCCATGGGACATGTCCTGACCAGCTGCAGGCACAAACCCAGCTTCCTTTGTGTTGGAAATTTTACATTGAATAATGCAAAATGCACAATGAAAGAAAACTGTAATCAGAAACTATTAAATCAAGTTTTTTCTCCTTCCCTCCCTCAGGAGTGACAAATAGCTTTAACACCATCCTCATGGCTCCCTCTGCTTTACATGTTGTAAATAATGAGTTTCTCAGCACAAAGACCTCCTGTGGTGAATGTTTTTCTCCCAGATCCCACCAACTCCAGGACCGACTCAGCTCCACCCACAGACAGAAGCTTCCAAAACCATCCTTCCAATGATTTTTTTCTCTGTGATGTCTCAAAACACATTTCTGCAAGCTCCTGGGCTCTGCAGCAGTGTTTGAAAATGAGCTGCTGATGCAGTTCCAAGTTGTTGGGGCTCAGATCTGCTCTCCTTTGTGCACAAGATGGAAGCAGGCAGAATGAAGACCACCCAGGGGATGTGTCCATCTTGTCTTTTCATTTGCTTGTTCTTTCCATCATTCTTAATCCACTGATTCGTGCCAAGCCTCATTTTAGATACATCCAACACTGAAGGTGGTGACCCTGAGGGATGGCAGAGGTGGAGTCTGGGGCCATGGAGTTCACTTACAAAAGATCTGCCCATTAAAAATTAAGAAATAAAACTCTTTAGTAGAGGGTAGCAACAGCAGTTTTCTTGCAAAGAGCTGCCCCAATGCAAGGCAAGGATGTGAGTGGACTTTCCCATGGATTTTAGTGAGCTAATCCTTGGTATGGATAAATGCCCAGTTTTCAGACAGGCAGAACAAATTCTGGGGAAGTGAAGTGACTCTGTGAGGGACGAAGCACCGGCAGAGCTGGGAGTGCAGCTCCAACCTCCAGGCTCACAGACCACGCTCCCATGCTTCCCTTTTTCACGTCCTTGCTGAGGAGGAAGCTTTACCAATGGAGTTTTTCTCTCCTGGCAGAGCCCCATGAAATCTGTGATGAGGAGAGTCTTGGCCCCGTGGTTTGGAAGGAGACGCCAGCCGGGGACGCTGCCGCCGTCCGGTGTCCCCGCAATGCCACTGGTAAGGGTGACTGCATGGTGGGCAGGTGGCCCCTCATCAGGGGATCCTTCATCCTTTGTGTCCTAGGTGGGGAGAGCCTTTGTGTGCTAGACAGGACAGGCACATGGACTTCCCTCCCTTTGTCCATGGCTAAATTAACTACGTCTGGGTTTATGTTTTTGCCGTTAAGTACAAACATCTTAGTTGCTACTGGATAATCTGGGGTGATTTCCATCCATCCTGTGGAAAATTTGAAATTAAGGAACATTGGGATATATTCCCTCCATTATCTACAAAAAGCTTTGCAGAGCAGGTAGGGCTTTAGAGTCCTCTGGATCTGGGTGTTGTAGTTCTCTCCAGTGCCCATAAAAGCAGCTGCTGTACGAGAGCAGGAAATCTGAATTCTGTCGTCCACTTGCACTTAGAAACCTCAGCACCTCTCTAAAAATTTCTTTGAGGACTCAAGTTGAATGTCTGATTGTTCTGGTGTAAAGTAAAAGGATATGGGCATCCAGGTGTTACCTGTGGCCACAGGAATGGAAGGTGGTGCAGAGGAGGCTCCAGGAGCGATGCTGGTGGTGGGATTTGTCCTCAGCTGGATGTTCCTCACTGCCAGAAAGGAACAGAAATAATGGCAGCAGTGTCAATAATGTCTAAAGGTTTTATTTTGTTTGAGGGAAAGGGATGGATACAGACGGCTCTTTTTGACTCAGCTGGGACAGTCAGTGTCATCCCCAGTGCTGTCCCAGATGGGCTGTACCCAAAGAAAGGTCACTGAATCATTTGGCAGCAGCAAAAGGACTGCAGACCCAGCAAACCTGATCCTCAGAGACTTTCCAAATGGCATCATGATGGCTAGAACAGGGTGATCCCTCTCCCTTTTCTCCTCTCTGATATGTCTGTTCCTCCACATCACAAGGCATGTGATTATCACTGCAAACCCCTCTCTGTGGATTGGAGCTGAGGGGAGGCCTGGGGGAGGACTGGAAGCAGCTTTCAGAGAGTTTCAGCTGATGCAAAACTGGTGCTGTCGGGTGTTTATTCCCCTCCAGGCTGCGTGGGCAGCACAAGCCCTGCTTTAGTTGCAAGTACCAGACCAAACCACCTGGGGAGGCTCGTGGGGCTTCCCAAACCAGGAAAAATGCTGTCACCAGGGCAGAAGAAAGCTTCTCTTCACCCTGACTAGCCATGTTCAATTTGTTAATTTTTTGTTTTCCTGCTCAGTTCCTTCTGCTGTTCTACAGTAGTAAAAGGCAGGAGAAGGAAATAAAGATAATCCCCCCCTAAAGGCTTGTTCAGACATCTGCAGGTGCCTCTGATGCCTCTTTGTCCTGGTAGCTGAGTCTGAATTGGTGCATTGACCAGATCTGGGTGATCTCCATCGAATCATGAAGGTTGGAAAAGACCTCTGAGATCCTCAGGTCCAACCATTAACTCAGCACTTCCAGGCCCACCACTAAACCATGCCCTCAAGTGCCACATCTACACCTGTTTTGGACACTTCCATGGACGGTGATTCCATCACTTCTCTGGTCAGCTTGTTCTGATGCTTGGCCACCTTTTCAGTGAAGACTTTTTCCTTAATATCTATCCCAAATCTTCCCTGTCACAACTTGAAGCCGTGTCCTCTTGTCCCATGACTTCCTACTCATAACAAATGTTTGAATGTTTGGCCTTTCATCCTGTCCTCACTCCCATATTTGTTTCTTTCATTCTTCCAGGGCTGATCCTTCGAAGATGCATCTTAGATGAGGAAGGCATTGCTTACTGGGAGCCTCCAACATACATCAAGTGTGTTTCTATTGATTACAGGAACATACAGATGATGGTAAGGCAGCCCCTGCTCAGCTCAGCAGGTTTGGGATCCTCCCCAGTGATTGTTACATGGCTATAGTTACAAAAAAGAAGGGGGAAAAAGGAAATTCCAGTTCTACCTTGATTTTCTCTTGTTTTTTTTTCTGCTTACCTTGTGATGCACAGGCACTCCATGGACAAGGGATGGTTCCTTTCAGGATTTTTTAATATCCAGCTTGGCAGAATCTGGCTTCTTCCAGGCCTTTAAGTATAGCTATGGCTGCATCACTTTTAAATAAGCATCTTGTTTTTTGTTAATCTTAAATTCATTGTTATGAGGAATTTCTGCTGGTTTCCTGCTGCCTTTAGGAGAACTGACCTCTCCTGTTCATGGCAAGGTACAATCTGTCCTAAAATAGTTCCAAATTGATTGTAAGAAAACAAGATTTTTGGGGCAAACATACTGTGTTGGGCTATGAACAGAAGAAACTTTGTAGTGGGACAATTTCTTCTTTGTGGGCAAACCAGAAAAATTCAGTTCTCAGTCATTTTAGAGGCACTTGGAAGATTATTTAGAATATATCACTCTTTC